>NC_090177.1:39538302-39618302 GCF_024679245.1 Pseudorasbora parva | reverse complement strand
AGATGATGGTTCGTTTTGGCGTAGACATACACGCGGAGATGATGGTTCGTTTTGGCGTAGACATACACGCGGAGATGATGGTTCGTTTTGGCGTAGACATACACGCGGAGATGATGGTTCTTTTTGACGTAGACATACACGAGGAGATGATGGTTCGTTTTGGCGTAGACATACACACGGAGATGATGGTTCGTTTTGGCGTACACATACATGCGGAGATGATGGTCCGTTTTGGCGTAGACATACACGAGGAGATGATGGTTCTTTTTAGCATACACATACACGCAGAGATGATGGTTTGTTTTGGCGTAGACATACACGCGGAGATGATGGTTCGTTTTGGCGTAGACATACACGCAGAGATGATGGTTCGTTTTGGCGTAGACATACACGAGGAGATGATGGTTCGTTTTGGCGTAGACATACACGAGGAGATGATGGTTCGTTTTGGCGTAGACATACACGAGGAGATGATGGTTCGTTTTGGCGTAGACATACACGTGGAGATGATGGTTCGTTTTGGCGTAGACATACACGCGGAGATGATGGTTTGTTTTGGCATAGACATACAAGCGGAGATGATGGTTCGTTTTGGCGTAGACATACATGCGGAGATGATGGTTCGTTTTGGCGTAGACATACACGAGGAGATGATGGTTCGTTTTGGCGTAGACATACACGAGGAGATGATGGTTCGTTTTGGCGTAGACATACACGCGGAGATGATGGTTCGTTTTGGCGTAGACATACACGCGGAGATGATGGTTCGTTTTGGCGTAGACATACACGCGGAGATGATGGTTCGTTTTGGCGTAGACATACACGCGGAGATGATGGTTCGTTTTGGCGTAGACATACACGCGGAGATGATGGTTCGTTTTGGCGTAGACATACATGCGGAGATGATGGTTCGTTTTGGCGTAGACATACACGAGGAGATGATGGTTCTTTTTAGCATACACATACACGCGGAGATGATGGTTTGTTTTGGCGTAGACATACACGCGGAGATGATGGTTCGTTTTGGCGTAGACATACACGCGGAGATGATGGTTCGTTTTGGCGTAGACATACACGCGGAGATGATGGTTCGTTTTGGCGTAGACATACACGCGGAGATGATGGTTCGTTTTGGCGTAGACATACACGCGGAGATGATGGTTCGTTTTGGCGTAGACATACACGTGGAGATGATGGTTCGTTTTGGCGTAGACATACACGCGGAGATGATGGTTCGTTTTGGCGTAGACATACACGCGGAGATGATGGTTCGTTTTGGCGTAGACATACACGAGGAGATGATGGTTCGTTTTGGCGTAGACATACACGTGGAGATGATGGTTCGTTTTGGCGTAGACATACACGCGGAGATGATGGTTCGTTTTGGCGTAGACATACACGCGGAGATGATGGTTCGTTTTGGCGTAGACATACACGCGGAGATGATGGTTCGTTTTGGCGTAGACATACACGCGGAGATGATGGTTCGTTTTAGCGTACACATACATGCGGAGATGATGGTTCGTTTTGGCGTAGACATACACGCGGAGATGATGGATCGTTTTGGCGTAGACATACACGAGGAGATGATGGTTCGTTTTGGCGTAGACATACACGCGGAGATGATGGTTCGTTTTGGCATAGACATACACGCGGAGATGATGGATCGTTTTGGCGTAGACATACACGAGGAGATGATGGTTCGTTTTGGCGTAGACATACACGCGGAGATGATGGTTCGTTTTGGTGTAGACATACACGCGGAGATGATGGTTATTTTTAACGTAGACATACACGCGGAGATGATGGTTCTTTTTAACGTAGACATACACGCGGAGATGATGGTTCGTTTTGGCGTAGACATACACGCGGAGATGATGGTTCGTTTTGGCGTAGACATACACGCGGAGATGATGGTTCTTTTTAGCGTAGACATACACGCGGAGATGATGGTTCGTTTTGGCGTAGACATACACGCGGAGATGATGGTTCTTTTTAGCGTAGACATACACGCGGAGATGATGGTTCTTTTTAGCGTAGACATACACGCGGAGATGATGGTTCTTTTTAGCGTAGACATACACGCGGAGATGATGGTCAAGATGATCAATAATTCTGACCAGGACTGTATATCTCAATAACAGGTTTAGTATATATTTTTTCTTCTTTTTTCTATTAGACTAAAGTCCCAATTAAATCAAAATTGTACTTTTTTGGCTTTAAGTATGAATATGTTAGTCCTACAGTTATCTTTAAGCTACTGTGCCCCAAAATAACGACAAAATTCACATTTAGAAGATATACGCATTCAAAACTTACAGTCTCTCACTTCCACCAATATGGACTCATCAGATTTTCTGTCCAATCAAATGCTCTCTAGAATCTAAAGCCCCGCCCCCTACATTATAAATAGATGCTGAAGCTGCGGCTGAAATCGGTCACTTGTTCACACATTTACTATTTTCTACATGGTGAATGGCACATAGTGCTCTACATAGGGGACAGGAAACGATTCAGACAGTGTAACTATGGGCGAATGAAGTCTGGTTTCACTTTAGTGTCACGTGAACCATGGCAGCACACACACAAACCCCTGGAGTGTCATTTTCAAGGTTTGAATGTTTATCACCAAATTACACATGGCTCTATAATCTTGGAGTTGAATCAACAATCATTCAAGGCCAGAAAAGGAGAGGACAGGGCTAATCGATTCTCAGTTAGCAGCCATGTGGTAATTGTGGAGGTATCAGCCACCCGAGGTGAAGTGCTGTGAGCTTTAAAGTCCACAAATGACTCCAGCCCTTCAGGGAGAATGTGGATGGAGCCTCAAATGGGGAGATACACACATTAGACATATACATAGTTTAGTGCTGCTTGTCTTCAATGTGTGAATTGTCAGCTGATTTTCCAGTTAGACTAGTAGTTTATGACATTCCACATATAAGACATGCCATTTATTGTTTAATGCTTGTAGGGAGACTTAATATTATTCTATAACATCCGCATCTTTGTGTTTATCTGAGTGTTAACTGGAGCCACCAGTGACATTTATTTATGTTGTGCTCCCTAAAAGAATCGTTCACTTCACCGCTGCAGAATTTCTATTTAATTTGACTTATGAGATAATGTAGCTGATGCCAGTGGAAAAACAGCCTTTAAAGGGGAAATTATTTTTCCAATAACTTCTCAATTTATTATTTCTCTGCTGAAAGAACACTTTCTCGCTCTATTACTCATATAAGATGCAAATGACGCTAGACATTGTGCAGTCTTTCCATATTCAATTTGTCATATCAATGCCTTGCAATTTGGGTGTTTTTTTTTTTTAATGGTTCTGTAAACATTTCATTATTCAATTATTATTTTTTTTTACATCGTCTGATTGCCTGTTCAAAACTCACCACCACAATGACAATGTGTTCCCAGGGTGTTGCTATGCAGTTTCTAGGGGATTACTAGGGCGCTGGGAAGTAATTGCTTACTGGCTCAAGTCAAACAACCCCATGCCCAGTTTTCTTCGATATTGTGGTCTGTTGACATCCTTAACATATAGGTGTTGTTTTCAGTGCAGTGTTGTGTGTACAGCGTTGAAAGGACAGGTCTGCTCTGTGTAAAGGCCTCATTTGGCATTGTTGTCTTGGGTCTCTCTCTCTCTCTCTCTCTCTCTCTCTCTCTCTCTCTCTCTCTCTCTCTCTCTCTCTCTCTCTCTCTCTCTCTCTCCACCAGAAGTAAACAGCAGCTTTGATCAATGATTCCGCTGCGCTCTCCTGCCTCACACATCCACTCTCCAGCAGATGGTGGACGTGGGGCAAATTTACTACAGCACAGTAACCTCAAAGTCTTGACTTTAATGCACCTCTGTGGCACCCTCAGACCAAATGTCTGATATCTAAACTTAAATCATTTTTAAAGCTCAGTATATGAAGGTCTGTTACTGAGAGGCTACTATGAATCTATGCATTATTAATGATACTACTGTATATATCAGGTTTTGCAATAGAAATTTATGTGTGATTGTAAACACCACATAAATATAAATGGAAAGACATAAAGCCACTTTTTCAATTTCACACATCCATATGCAAATTTGCATGAATGTTTCTGCATTTACAGTATGCATATTCAAGATGAAAGTCAGGATGACATTTCTATGCCAGTAGAGGTTTAGCACCAGACACCTCTCAAATAGCAGCTGGAACTTATCAAATACTAAGTATCTTGTGTTTAGATACAATGAGCTGTGCTTTTCATGTAGCCATTGCTTGTTAAATTAGCACCAAACCACTGAATACATTGTAAACTATTTTAAAGACTAGTTTTACACTTAAAAATGTGTTGGCATAATTTCCATCGATTGTTGTTTAAATTAAAGGGGGGGGGGCACTCAGTTTCAGTCAATCTCATGTCAATCTTGAGTACCTATAGAGTAGTATTGCATCCGTAATATCTCTGAAAAGTCTTTAGTTTTATTATACTTATAAAAGATATATAGGCTGTACTGAGTCTTTCCGTATAAAAACGAGCAGCTGGAAGCATATCGTGTGGGTGGAGCTAAAGAATGACGAGTGTGCACAAAGCGGTGACGTCCTCAAGCGTGGAGAAGAAAAATTTACCCTAAATAAACCATGGCAATCAATCAGATTCAACTAATAAATATATGATCCAGAAACAGATCCGGAGGATGAAATAAATTGAATAGGAGAAACAGCAATATCAGGACGTCCGTCTCTGTGGTATGGACTGTATTTAGTGGCCTGTCAACATGTGTGTGGGTTTACTCGTGGTATATGATGACATGATTTGGTTTATGGACTATTGTATGCGACTAAACATTAGCAGTAGCAAGCAAAACGGTTTTGCACGTCAGACTAGTGAAACGTTATACATAGAACAACAATAGAGTAACTGTTAGCGCATTTGAATGACGAAGCAAGCTTTGTGAGAACGCTAGGTTTATGTTTGGGTGGCTTTACACTAAACAAACTGACACCTATATTGGTCAGCTAAACTATTTAAACACACACCATACATTGCATCCTCCATTGATAAATTAACTTTACACAATCGTGTCATTTACTGATGTTTAATTACGCGACGATAGCCAACAACACAGACATTTGAAGCAGTTTTACTGACCGCCTGTTTCCAAAGCAGGACCGTGAACCTTTATCGCTGGACCGCTCCGTCAAAAACACACATCTTTGGCAACATTGTTGATTTTGTAAAGTCCTGTGACAGCATTGACCGAGATCCACTTTTGCGACACAGAATGCTGTGCTGAAGCGTTGAAGTCACTTGACGTCACCCATAGGAATAAAGTGGAGCGCGGCGCGACAAAAGTGTTCACGGACGACTGGATCTGCAGCTTGAGAGCAGTGTTTATGGGCGTGCATTTCTCTCTCGCTCTGGTCACGCGTGCGCACCCTTCCGGGAGAAGAGCCCGTACAAGAACATTCTGCTCTGTCGACGTCAATTGGACCCATGAAACTCTCCGAAACTTGTGAGAAACCGGAAGGAGTATTTTTAACACAGAAATACTCCATCAAACGTCCAACTTAGTTTTTGAAACTTTGTCTATGTTTAGGATGGGAATCCAAGTCTTTAACAGTGTAAAAAGCTCAGTATGCATGAAACGCATTTCACCCCCCCCCCCCCCCCTTTAATGATCATTTAATCAATTCATCGTTAGCTTTTGGGGGGGGGGGGGGGGGGGGGGTTACACTGTTAAAGAGGTGGATTGTCATGGTAAACATGGCCAAAATGTAAAAAAATATGTTGGACGTATGACAGAGTATTTCCGTGCCAAATACACTCCATTCAGACTTGAATACGTTTCGGAACGTTTTTTTTCTTGATGGGCATTTCTCCCGGATGAGCGCATCTGCGCATCAACCAGAGCGAGAGAAAGAGCCCGGCCATCAACGAGCTTTGTTCAGTCACAGAAGCCGTCAGCAGTGCTGCCATTTTGTTTTTAACCACGAAATCAGCAATGTCAATAAAGAAGTGTGTTTCTGGTTGTGAGGGAAAGAAAACTGTAAAAATGTTAATAAAAATGGGAACGAAGGAGGCGGGAACCGCGGGCAGCCCCTCACGGATGACTGCCCGCACACACACAACAAAACTCAACGTAAAGTCCAGGCCTGGTCCTCTCTCGTCTTCCACTGTCTTTTCTCCTCCTTTTATACTCCCGTCACTCCGCCGTGAGATGAGACCAGTGTGGCGTGCAGCTGGCGCTCATTATCACTCGCCACCAGCCCGCTCTCACGGCCCCTCGTCTGGTTGCTTGCCACATACCCCCGTCACCCCTCGCAGGCCGTCCGATTACGGCGGACGGCCCGATCCCTCCTCCGCCCCCTGGTGGCTGGCGGTGGCTCCTCTGATGGAGGCAGTCGGCAGCGAGCCCCATGCTCCCTGCTCCTCGCCATCATGGTGGACGGCAGCAGGCTCCGGCCCACAGCGAACGTTCAACAACTTTAATCAAATAAATAAACCAAACGAAAGTAAACCGCGGGCAGCCCCTCATGGACGACTGCCCACACACACATAACAAAACTCAACATAAAGTCCATGCCTGGTCCTCTCTCGTCTTCCACTGTCTTTTATACTCCCGTCACTCCGCCGTGGTGAGACGAGACCGGTGTGTCGCGCAGCTGGCGCTCATTATCACTCGCCACCGGCCCGCTCTCACGGTCCCTCACCTCGCTGCTTGCCACAATAACCTTGTGCAACAGTGGATGCAGTTTGTTTTTCTGGAGTCTGCAAATGTGTGTGTTTGTTCCCGGTCACCGAAACCGCAGATGGTGAGTGAAACTGTCAAATGTGTGTGTTTTGATGCAATCGGAGCGTAAGCGCATATAATGTCAACAACAGAAACATACAGTGAATAGAAAGTTATCCAAGGAGGAATAATGCCATGACTGTATTGCATGTGTGTGTGTGCACACTCTCTTTATCCCCGTCCACAGCACTCCTTCACAATCTGGTTGTTTTCTGAAAAAAACTGTACAGTGTATCTTTATGATGATAAAACTAAGGACTCTTTTGAGATATGAAGGATGCCATTCTACTTTAAGGGTACTCAAAATTAACATGAGACCGGCAGAAACTGTGTTCCCCCCCCCCCCCAATAAATAAGAAGGATTTTAAGTCTCAACAAAGGGCTAGAAGGTTTTTAAAATGAGTCGACGTGATTGATAATTTAATTATAATTAAATATATCCTCTAATAGCCTAAAATGTGTCATAAAACGTGAACAAACATAACTCCTGTGCGCTCGCTTAATTTTTCCTACTGTCTGTTTTGCAGTTGACCAGCATACATGCACATGACGCTGTTAAATCCATGATCCATAAGTTTTATTGATTAAATGTATTACCAACAGTGAATTGATCATCAATTAATTGCCAACACCCCTAGTCGGCACAGATAACCCCAATGGAAAGCACCCCAACATATAGCGCAACTGCCCCACCGGTGACCCAAGTTCAATTCCTAGCTCAAGGTCCTTTGCCGATCCTGTGAATTTTTTTTTTTACCACATACATAGTGTGGAAATATTTGATGATGGAGAAAATCCAGAGAAGCGATGCTCAAGTTGAGTGTATATATATGTGATCATGCTGCACCACATCGATAGATAGCAGAGCAGTCTAATAGCCTACTACTGTGGTATCGGTACTTAAAGGTTGTGTAGACAATTTTCAAAGAGGCTAGCCATAGCGAGCTAGCTTTGATAGCATAAGATAACACCCTTCAGAGCATCCCCAAAACCACACCCCCTTCAAAACACATAAATGTGTACAGCATGGGGCAAGCAAAAGTGTCACGAGTGTCAGCGTTATGTCTCAAAAATATAACCTCATATCTCAAAGCACATAACATTACAATAGTACTGAACATAAACAACTTAAAGAGCACTAACCTGTACTGTAGCACCTGACTGCTGCAGATTTATTCATGTCACAAACCACTCCAAGTATAACGTCAAAGGTTTCCATCTCTTCCTAATTACGGTAGTGAGCTAAGGTGTGAACGCAGCATAAGCTCATTGTTTTGGCTCAGGAGAAACTGCAAAAGGTGGCTGGTGTTTCTGTTGTGGCGCTCGGTGACTGACGTCTGTCTAACTTATAGCTGATGACGTGCGATGTCTGTGTAAGCAGGTGAGCAGAGGAATGGAAATACATTTGTTGATTGGTAGGACATTGCTTTACAGCATTTGTAGTGAATTAAATGATTGGACGAACATTTTATGGTCCTACGCCTTCCACAGGCGATATATAAATACATTTAGACCAATGTAGTGATTGCTATAAGCATGGGAAGAGACTTTCAACCAGTATAACAACATTTTTTTTCTGGAACAAATCACCTACACTCCCTTTAAAGTATGCAAAGAGCAGTTGATTCTAACGCTAAAGAAGTGATATCACCAGCATAAGTTCTACCAGGAAGACTATAATGCCAGGTCATTCATTCATTAATAGTCACTGCTTGACACCTATAATATATAAGGACTGAATTCTCCGTTTCACGTTCGCAGTTGATGATGCTGACACTTCCCTCCATTCTCCCCTTCACCACCAGGCCCTGTCCATCCATCAGAGGTAGGATCATCTTCATCTTCAGGCAGGATCAGCCTAATCTGCATCCCCAGGATTTGGATTAAAGGACGGTGCTTATGCCAAATAACTTTTCTATGCAACTAAACTTCATTGTAGCTCACTTCCATCTGTTTACCTTATGGAATAAATACTATGCAAAAGTTCACATGCCTTCTAAGTCTTTACGGTAGAAATACAGAATTCACATTTAAAGGGTCAAATATATATATATACACACTCTAAATAATCCTGGGTTATTTTCTAACCTAAAATGCTGGGTTAAGACTGTTGGGTAATTTTTGTTGGTTTATTTGATCACATTTTAAACACCATTGGGTAGTTTCAAATTTCCAGTCGTTGGGTTAAACCTGCTGGGTCGTAATGATTGGTTGATTCTACCCAGCGCTTGGTTGTTTCACGTGCTTCCCGCCTTGATTCGTTTAAATTCGCTCCCAAACTGTCATTTTGAAAGGACAATGCAAAATGCAAAGCCACTGGTTGCAGATGTTTTAAGATAAGTTCATATATTTTCATTAATAATCATTTTAATTAGCATAATTATAGTTTTTTTTCTTCTTCGCGGCAGCAATTCTTAAGCTTACATGACGTTAAGACGAAAAAAGTTTTACCTCAGAATCCGATGCAATGTACTGACTCGTGTTAGTTTAGGTCGGTATGTGAGACGATAGATTAATACAGTTTGTGATTACACAGAACCATGATCCCCTTACCAAAATTAACCATGGTTGTATGTAGGGATGTCACAAGTACCGGTACTTCGGTACCAATCGTCGCATTTTTAATGTTAAAAATGCGACGATAGTATCTGTATAGCATCAACTCACATGTAGACTATATTCGTTCCCGCAGCTGCGTTCAGTCACGTCACGCAGGGCTCCAGACTGTAACGTTAGCCGAATATATACGAGTGTCTGTGTATATTAAATACTATTTAAATATTATTCTTCCATGTTTTGCGTGTCTGTGTAAATGAGGGGGGCGCGTGTCATATCATAAACACAGAGACTCAAAAGTCACGGCAACACGTCAAAATAAAAGTTTGATTTAAACATGAATAAATTGACAGATTATATTAGGTTTGTAGTTGTCATTGTTGTCAATTTTAACACATTTGTGTATTGTACCATTTGTCAAGCAATAAAAATGATTGTTTTAACAGTCTAAACATGCATTCTTCATTTGTTCTTTCATGATTGTCTAGTTTTACAGTAGGCTAATGCACAGGAGATTTTTTAAGAACAACCCAGCCAGAATAACCCAGAATAGGAAATCAATTAATGGTAAAAATTGACTACATTTTGGGTTTTCTCAACAGCCCAGCCTGCTGGGTTAAAATGCCACTGGGTTAATTTAACCCAGCATGTGTTCTGTTCAATATTTACCCAGCACTGGGTTGCCAATTGGGTTGTTTTTAACCCAGCCATTTTTAGAGTGTATATATATATGTGTGTGTGTGTGTGTGTGTAGGTGTGTGTGTGTGTGTGTGTGTGTGTGTGTGTGTGTGTGTGTGTGTGTGTGTGTGTGTGTGTGTGTGTGTGTGTGTGTGTGTGTGTTGTTTTGTCATCTTATCGGCTACAGGATTGAAGTATAGCAGTCAAGGCGTAAATAAGATTTTACAGTTAGTAATAAGGTTTGGGGTTTAAGGCTAGTTGCAAGTACAAAGTAATAATTCATAATTTACTGTTATATATAACAAGGACACTTGTGCAATAAAGTGTTACCAAATTGTATGATGAATTATTATTATTTAATTTATACTACAAAGTAAAACATTTCAATTTTTTTCTAGCACTGTGTAGGTGGAACAACCCTTTCTACTTGTATACATTTTAACATGTATTTCTTTTAAAATCTGTAAGAATTCAGTCACTTCTTTCTGCACAACTTTTAGGATGTCCAAATGTCAGAGACCCTTGTTACTGTGCTCCATTGTGAGAATTTAAAGCTGGAATTATAAAGGAGAAAAAAATAGTCAGCACATACGGAGGCAGCGTGACCTTGAAAAGCTTGTTAGCCTTTTCAATGATCTTTCCACTGGTTCAAGCCATAACACATCTTTCTTTCTTTTTCCATTTTCCCAGCAAAAGAGAACTGCTTTTAAGATTCTCAAGCACTGCGTTCATTCACGGTGCACTCTTTTACCAGAAAACAGCCATTTCATTTATGGCTAAATGAACACATCCATTCAGCATGATTGAGAGAATCTGAATCATTTGGGATGCACAACATGAGATGCATTGCCACAGACATGCAAAGGACAGTGTGTACTCTTTGAAAATACTGTCATCGCTTAAAAATTAATTGATGGCAGAAGTGCGGTGTCCTCCTCCGTCTGTAACATCCTCCCAATATCACAGAGGAGCACAACGTGATAAGCCTAAAGTACAAATGGAATACAGTAATAGCGAAGCATGAGAGCAGCACGGTAGCACTCAATCATGCTTGCTCTAAGCTCCGCCCCTGGCTCCTCCTCTCTGCCTTCCCATTGGATTAATTATGCAGCTCACTGCAGCATTTTCACTGGTGCCTGCAGTTTGTCCTGCCACAACTCCCTGTTCCTGTCTCTCTTCCTCCTGCTCGCTCTCTTCTCTATTCTTACCACCTCTATTCTTGGAGGTCTAAATTTGATTAAATTCTTCCCCACTCTCTCTTACTCCCTCCCTTAATTCTCCGCTCTTCTTACAGCACCGTGACAAGAAATAAGGGTGCAATTCAAGCTCGTCTGAAAACACACACACATTAAGCTTCAAGCACTGACATACAGGAAGCATCATGAAGGGAATGTACTGCACACTCCCTGGCTAATGGATGGATAAGAGCATTTAACCCTTGTAGGCGCAGACCGTGTCATTTTGGCTATTCACAGCAGCTGTTCAACAAAAAATCTAGTTCTAAATAATGCAATTATTCCAAATTGTTGTCCCTGTCAGGTTTTATTGTATATTTTGCATTCCTTTTTGTATCTTTATATAACTGGAATGCCAAAAAAAAAAAAAAAAAAAAAAAATCTATAACAGGGGTATTTAATTAAAGTTACCAAGAGGTCTGGTCTCTAAATTTCCTTCCCAGCGGAGGTCCAGACATTACTTTTTTGGAACAGTTATATATTTCCATCAGGGCGGCCGTAGTACTTTGTAAAATAAAATAATAATCCTAAACACTCAAATAATGATCAGAAATGATAATCTTGGGCCCCAGGGGCCAAAGCAGTGATTATTTGAGCAACATTTACCTATATATATATACACACCCACCTAAAGGATAATTAGAAACACCTGTTCAATTTTTCATTAATGCAATTATCTAATCAACCAATCACATGGCAGTTGCTTCAATGCATTTAGGGTTGTGGTCCTGGTCAAGACAATCTCCTGAACTCCAAACTGAATGTCAGAATGGGAAAGAAAGGTGATTTAAGCTATTTTGAGCGTGGCATGGTTGTTGGTGCCAGACGGGCCGGTCTGAGTATTTCTCAATCTGCTCAGTTACTGGGATTTTCACACTCAGCCATTTCTAGGGTTTACAGAGAATGGTGTGAAAAGGGAAAAACATCCAGTATGCGGCAGTCCTGTGGGCGAAAATGCCTTGTTGATGCTAGAGGTCAGAGGAGAATGGGCCGACTGATTCAAGCTGATAGAAGAGCAACTTTGACTGAAATAACCACTCATTACAACCGAGGTATGCAGCAAAGCATTTGTGATGCCACAACACGCACAACCTTGTGGCGGATGGGCTACAACAGCAGAAGACCCCACCGGGCACCACTCATCTCCACTACAAATGGAAAACTGGAAAAATGTTGCCTGGTCTGATGAGTCTCGATTTCTGTTGAGACATTCAGATGGTAGAGTCAGAATTCGGCGTAAACAGAATGAGAACATGGATCCATCATGCCTTGTTACTAGGGGTGTAACGATATATCGTTAAACGATATATCGCAATATAAAAATATGACGATATGTATCGTTGATGGAAACGATATGATTCGCGAAATAGTTGTTTTTAGTTGTTACACAAGTTGTTTTATCCAAGGCTCAACTTGCTGTAGTACGCCTATTTATAAGGTATAATTCACCCAAACACAAATTAACAAATGTAGGCTGCCACAAATGTAAACTGTCATCATGTACTTACTCACCATCGTGTCGTTTTTCATTAAAATTCCAAACACAAAAGAATATATTCTTTTATGAAACCTGAGGGATTTATGTCCCTCCATTTTTAAAGTTCATTCCTCTCAAACTTAAAAAAGATGCAAAGAATGTCATAAAGGCATGTAAAAATAAGTAATCGAGTGTCGAATCCAAATCTTCTTTAGTCTTCTGAAGAGACACAATGGCTTTATGTGTTGAATATATATTTAACACGACGCACATACTGTAGTAAACACGGACGTTCAAGTGATTGCGTGACGCGCGGAAACAACATGAAAAAGAGTAAATGCAGAATTAAAATTCTCGGATGAGCTGATTGTTTATAGCTTGAGAGCGGTCATTCTGACGAGCTTTCTTGTGATTAGGACTGTGTCAGATTGCATTGATCATCTGAAGTGACAGAGGAATGACGTTCCTCAGAGTGAAAGCGCAAACATTATTTAAAGCGACACTTCTCAAAGCCAAAGCACAAACACCATTTAAAGCGGCACTCCTTAATGAACGCGCAAACATCATTCAAATTACCAGATCACATTTAGTTTTAGTGGTATGTTTATTCAAAGCATTTCAGAGGGTTCATTCTTACTGCATGGGAGAGATGCTGCCTGCATTGAAAGCGTGTTTCAGTTTCAGTGATTACATTAATAATCTTATTACATAGAATCATACAACAACTATACTTAATGTTGAATATAATGTATAATAATGCAATGGGGGAATATTTGTGGGTCCTGATAATAAAACACAGATAATAATAATAATATTATAATAAAAAGGTAAAAATGTTTTTTTTTGTTTTTTTTTTTTGTTTATTTTGGCTTAAACTATCGGAATACATATCGTATCGTGAGTTTAGTGTCGAGATACATATCGAATCGTGACAAGTGTATTGTTACACCCCTACTTGTAACCACTGTGCAGGCTGCTGGTGGTGGTGTAATGGTGTGGGGATGTTTTCTTGGCACACTAGGTCCCCTAATGCCAATTGGGCATCGTTTAAATGGCACGGCCTACCTGAGATTGCGCGCAGTGCTTGAAGTCGGCCGAAACTACCTTCCCCTATGGCTATCTGTGCCTCCTCAACTAGGAATATGGCTGCCTCTAAGCTCTTTTGTCAGGAGTTTTACTTCAAGATGTTTGTGATGCGGCAGGCTGGTCCTTCCTGCATACATTTGTGAGGTTTTTACAACCTAGACTCGAGCTCTACACCAGGGGTCTTTAGTGCTTTATTCAAGATTTTACAGTAGACACTTGTCTTTATGGAAGCTAAGGCATTAACATTCCAGCAGCGTCAATCAACGTCAACAGCATCAGTTTCCTTGAAAGGGAATGCATCGGTTACGACTATAACCTTGGTTCTCTGAAGAGGAAACGAGACACTGTGTCACCCTGCCATACTTTCTGTGAGCCTGTCAGTGACTTACTTCAGCATATTAGAAGCTATTGTTGCACTGTTTGGGGCACACTTTATAGTTTCCTGGTTCCTGTCGTCACATATGTTCCCACAGTATCAATTAACTCTCAATTAACAAGTGATCAATTAACAAGTGATGAATTAACAAGTGTCTTGCTCCCTCTTCAGGGAACCAAAGTTACAGTCGGAACCAAAGTTACAGTCAGAACAGAAGCGATTTGCAATTACATAAAAAAGTAATCTGATTACATGATCACGTTACTCGTAACGTGTTACTTTACTCGTTACATCAGAAAAGTAATCTGATTACATGATCACGTTACTCGTAACGTGTTACTTTACTCGTTACATCAGAAAAGTAATCTGATTACATGATCACGTTACTCGTAACGTGTTACTTTACTCGTTACACCAGAAAAGTAATCTGATTACATGATCACGTTACTCGTAACATGTTACTTTACTCGTTACATCAGAAAAGTAATCTGATTACATGATCACGTTACTCGTAACGTGTTACTTTACTCGTTACATCAGAAAAGTAATCTGATTACATGATCACGTTACTCGTAACGTGTTACTTTACTCGTTACATCAGAAAAGTAATCTGATTACATGATCACGTTACTCGTAACGTGTTACTTTACTCGTCACATCAGAAAAGTAATCTGATTACATGATCACGTTACTCGTAACGTGTTACTTTACTCGTCACATCAGAAAAGTAATCTGATTACATGATCACGTTACTCGTAACGTGTTACTTTACTCGTCACATCAGAAAAGTAATCTGATTACATGATCACGTTACTCGTAACGTGTTACTTTACTCGTCACATCAGAAAAGTAATCTGATTACATGATCACGTTACTCGTAACGTGTTACTTTACTCGTTACACCAGAAAAGTAATCTGATTACATGATCACGTTACTCGTAACATGTTACTTTACTCGTTACACCAGAAAAGTAATCTGATTACATGATCACGTTACTCGTAACATGTTACTTTACTCGTTACATCAGAAAAGTAATCTGATTACATGATCACGTTACTCGTAACGAGTTACTTTACTCGTTACATCAGAAAAGTAATCTGATTACATGATCACGTTACTCGTAACGTGTTACTTTACTCGTTACATCAGAAAAGTAATCTGATTACATGATCACGTTACTCGTAACGTGTTACTTTACTCGTTACATCAGAAAAGTAATCTGATTACATGATCACTTTACTCGTAACGTGTTACTTTACTCGTTACATCAGAAAAGTAATCTGATTACATGATCACGTTACTCGTAACGTGTTACTTTACTCGTCACATCAGAAAAGTAATCTGATTACATGATCACGTTACTCGTAACGTGTTACTTTACTCGTCACATCAGAAAAGTAATCTGATTACATGATCACGTTACTCGTAACGTGTTACTTTACTCGTCACATCAGAAAAGTAATCTGATTACATGATCACGTTACTCGTAACGTGTTACTTTACTCGTTACATCAGAAAAGTAATCTGATTACATGATCCCGTTATAAGTAACATGTTACTTTACTCGTCACATCAGAAAAGTAATCTGATTACATGATCACGTTACTCGTAACGAGTTACTTTACTCGTTACATCAGAAAAGTAATCTGATTACATGATCACGTTACTCGTAACGTGTTACTTTACTCGTTACATCAGAAAAGTAATCTGATTACATGATCACGTTACTCGTAACGTGTTACTTTACTCGTTACATCAGAAAAGTAATCTGATTACATGATCACTTTACTCGTAACGTGTTACTTTACTCGTTACATCAGAAAAGTAATCTGATTACATGATCACGTTACTCGTAACGTGTTACTTTACTCGTCACATCAGAAAAGTAATCTGATTACATGATCACGTTACTCGTAACGTGTTACTTTACTCGTCACATCAGAAAAGTAATCTGATTACATGATCACGTTACTCGTAACGTGTTACTTTACTCGTCACATCAGAAAAGTAATCTGATTACATGATCACGTTACTCGTAACGTGTTACTTTACTCGTTACATCAGAAAAGTAATCTGATTACATGATCCCGTTATAAGTAACATGTTACTTTACTCGTCACATCAGAAAAGTAATCTGATTACATGATCATGTTACTCGTAACGTGTTACTTTACTCGTCACATCAGAAAAGTAATCTGATTACATGATCACGTTACTCGTAACGTGTTACTTTACTCATCACATCAGAAAAGTAATCTGATTACATGATCATGTTACTCGTAACGTGTTACTTTACTCGTCACATCAGAAAAGTAATCTGATTACATGATCATGTTACTCGTAACGTGTTACTTTACTCGTTACATCAGAAAAGTAATTAGATTACATGATCACGTTACTCGTAACGTGTTACTTTACTAGTCACATCAGAAAAGTAATCTGATTACATGATCACGTTACTCGTAACGTGTTACTTTACTCGTTACATCAGAAAAGTAATCTGATTACATTATGTATGTAAAAAGGGACCCACTGTCCAGCAGAGTTTAGCTCCAACCCTAATTAAAGACAGCTGAAGCTAATCAAGATATTCAGGATCAATTGGTGAAAATACACAGGCAGGTAAATTTTGTAGGACAGTGGGTCCCCAGCAGCAGGGTTGAAGACCTCTGACATACATAATGTAATCAGAATACCTGTCTGATGTATTTTATTTGAAATGCGTTACTCCCAACACTGCTCAACTTCAGCTGATGTTGAATACACATGATCACTAGTTTTTCCCACAGTGTGAAATCATTAATAAATCAATGCAGATTTCGGTCTGAGGTTTTCTCAGAGAGGAGGGCTACGGTAGAAATGTGTCATTTTTGAACAATCAGAATTATCATCTATCAAGGGTAAATCAACATACTCTGGTAGACTGGAAGGAGCATACGCGTTTTCTACATAGTCTGAGTTGGGTTTCCATAAAGCTGTACCTTCACCAGAACGTTAAAGGAATAATATCCTCATGTTCTGATATCCAAGAAACGCAAAATTCAACTTGTATGAAGTTCTTGTGTGTCTGCTGATCAAACAAGAACAATCTCAATTTCGTTTGAATTCAAGATATATTATAATCTTGAAAATATTTTATATTTTTCACATGATTTTATATAATTGTATTCATTGGTCTGTTAAATACACACAGTGTTGCTGTGTTATTACTGTTTTATGTTCAATACAGTATCTCTTCAGATCAAAACAACAATACTTCTGAAAAATTTGAATCTTGTTTTTTATGCACTAAGAGTACAATATCAGTTTTGTGTTCCCTGTGGTTCGAAATCCATGACCTTGGCATTACTAGTGCCATGATGTCAAACATTAATGATTTAAAAGCACTTCAACACAATTAAAGAATGTAAAAGCATCTGACGGTCATTCAGACACACAGAACATTTTGACAAGGGCTGTCACCATGTGCCCGGACACCACATCAGATTGAGTGATGTGCTCAGAGGACAGGAATAGTATTTTTGACGCACCGCGTGGGTATGTTGGCCAAACACTTTATGAACATCACATAGAACACATGAGAATGATACATAAAGGAATAAGAGTAATGTTTGGAGTGTGTATGCTGCACTGTCAATGGGGGCTGGGCGCTGCAACATACCGCAGTGCTTGAAGCTTTCAGCACACCCACTCCATCATCTCCTCTCTCGCTCATACTCACCCACAGTGCCCCTCTGTCTTTTATGTTCCTGTACCATTCTCTCTTTCTCCAACATATGCTCCTCCCTCTTTCTTCTGCCCTACATAGTCTCACACTTTCCTCTCCTTTACACTGCTTACACAACAAGCTCTCTCATCCTCATATACACAGACCATGAAAAGAAAATACACACACACACTACAACACACTTCCCCTAATTTAGTAACTTGCACAGTCAACCTTTGCTCTAACAAGATTAATCAGCTTGTCATCAAGCCCAGCAGAAAGATCATTTGTACATTTTCTGTAATGAATCGATTGCCCATTGCACATGGATTAGCTGGGGGAAATTTACCTGAATAATGAATTAAAATCGCTAATGAGACCAAACTTCCTTCCTTGTTGACTTCCATTAGTTCATTCGTATTATTTAAGAAATGTATTTAAGCAGTTTTATTAGTAACACTTTATTTTAATGTCCTTGTTATACATTACATATATTTGCTATAGTAAAGCTATACATTTGGCATAATTACATACTTAAATGTACAATGTAACAGGGACACATTAAAAAAGTATTAATGCAGTTTTGCAGTATTAATGTTTTTCTAATTGAAACAGGAAGGACAAGACATTTCAAAGGGACATGCCAATAGCCATTTAGACTATGTCTACATGAATCTGTATTGATGAGGAGAGAGGAGGCCAGAGGAGAACTGGCACCCCGACTGAGTCTGGTTTCTCCCAAGCTTTATTTTTCTCCATCATGCCCTGATGCAGTTTGGGTTCCTTGCCACTGTCACCTTCGGCTTGGCTTGCTCAGTTGGGGACACAAAAATGTTGATTTAAGCTTTCAACTAAATATCCAAATAAAATGAATTACTAAATTAACTGTATCAACTATATCAGTGTTTCCCAAACTTTTTTCAGTCATGGCACCCTTTGAAAATGATCAAAATTTTGTGGCACCCTCTCACATACGTTACGCTAGGGGTGTAACGGTACAGATTGCTCAGGGTTCGGTTTTAGGTTCACGGTTTTTGTACGGTTTGGTATTTGCTATGTTCAGGGAAAACTAATAAAAAGAACTAATAAAATTAAAGAAAATAAGAACAAATAACTTAAATACAAGCAACAGCACAAATAAATACTATTGAGCAAATATACTAATACAATAAACAATGCTTTTAAGGTTTTTCAGGTAGGTCGAACATTAGTTTTAAGGTAGAGAAATTGAATAAATAATCAAATGTAAAATAACTGCATATTTAACTTTAAACTTACAAAAGCTATTCAATCAAGAGCAGTGAGTGATGTCCTTATCTTTTTTTAACGTTAAACAGACAGCAGTAACGGCTCCTGCCCCTTTAAGACCTAATGCAGGGATATGTGTCGTCTTCTTCGACTGTATAAAGTCTTCTTAAGGCATATTCAGACTATCTGTCTGCTTGGATACTCATCAAGATGGACATGTTGACATAATTTTTGTGTGAGTTTGTCCGTTCAAGACTTGAAAGAGAACTTTCAAAAATATTTGCACGATGTGAGATGTGTGCGCACTTTCGGATGAGCGCACAGAGACAGATCTTCTCACAGCGTGCGTTAGTCCTCATTCGCGTCTTCTGGCGAATATACCCGGGTGACGATGACGGCAAAAATGACTGGTCATACAGCAGCACTCGCATGTATTGAACACAGTTTACAAAGAGAGACCGTTTTGCCCACGGTTTTCCTTTATTATCGCGGAGCCAGCACGTGTATACATCGACAGAAACATGCATAAAGCATTATTTTCAAGTTACAACCCATATTAAAGATGCGTCATCAGATGTAAGATGAACTGCAGTGCTAGTGCGTGCCGGCACCTTTTACACGGCACCCCTGGTCACGTCAGACGGCACCACGGTTGGGAAACGCTGAACTCACTGATCTGCCCACATTGTCGCTGCATATAATAATTGAATTGAGCTGATACCATCACCGTTTTCTCTAGAACGACTGTACAGCCGAATCAAATTTTATTGCAATATTTTCCTGTTTAACACTGTGAAGCTGCTTTGAAACAATTATCATTGTAAAAGCGCTATATAAATAAAGTTGACTTGACTTGACTATCCATTTGAAAATGGCATTTTCGTTTAAAAAAGCTCTCCGTCATCAAGTTTCTTATCCACACTGAAACTTCAGGAAAACGCTAAATGAAGTATTGCAATAGTAATATTTCAAATTAGGGGTGTCCATGGTTAACCGATTGACCGATTAACCGTTAAAAATTGCGGAACCGAGTGAAACATTTTGCTCGGTTAAGTGGCGTCAATGACGTGCCTTGAATTTAGTTGTAATATATGTTTGCACCCCTAGAGACCGCCAGAGCGCTCCCAGACATTTGTAATATCCACAAGAAGAAGTCATGACCAGCTTTCTAAGCGGGCAAAGAAAGCGTGGGAGCACTTTAAAAATGAGAGTGACGGGGCAAAATGCAAGTATTGCAATGCAGTGCTTACCGCATTTTTCAGGCTATAAGTTGCTCCGGAGTATGAGTCGCATCAGTCAAAAAATGCGTCATGAAGAGGAAAATAACATACGTCGCACTGGACTAAAAGTTGCATTAGGGCAGAAGCAGAGCGGGAGCCGCGCGCGCTGTGCATAACGGATCAGAAGAAAGAAAGTTTGAAGTGAGAAACTTGTGAATGACTAGAGAAAAGCAGACGTTACTTTAACTGTAATGAAGAAAACAAAAAAAGCTAATCGCGGACTGAAAGCAAGATGGCCAGAGCTGAAGGGACGAGTCCACAAATGCTTGAACTCTCTGTCGGGAGAGGCTCAGCCGCGCGAGTCAAACGCTGAGTCTGTGTGAATTATTCTCGGCTGCATATTTTACTAACGTTACATGCTCTAATCGTGCAGGCGCCCTCGCGGCCACTCGCATTGCTTGTGAACTGGAGCGCATCTCATCCTAATTTAACGAAACTCAGCGTACGCCTCGCAGACATGAAATAGATCTTAAGAAACTTGAAATGTCTTTTAACAATTTAAAACGGAAAGAAATAGGCTACTCTCTGATTAGGTAATCCATGATGTGCATTTCTCTCTATAGGCGCGCTCACTACGGAGATGGTGGTCGTCAAATTAATAAGCTAAAAATAACCCTGACACACACTATGGTTAACCGAGTATTAACCGCTAAGGGCCTCGGTTAACGGTTAATGAAAAACTTGAAAACGTGCAGCCCTATTTCAAATAGGGGTGTAACGATATATCATTAAATATACAATTAAATGATTTATCACGATATAAAAATTAAACGATACGTATCATTGATGAAAACGATATGATTCACTATTAGGCATGTGCTCATATCAATTTTTCATGTTGCGATTAATTGCGAAGCTTTTATCACGGTAACATCACGATATTGAAATAAGTTGCAAAAAAGTGGTGTCATAGCATAACAGCATTAAGAACTATTTTCGTAATAACAAAAATAACTCTGAATGTTTAAATACAATAATACAATGTACCAAAAATATATACAGCTCTGGAAAAGTAAAAATTTCAAACAGATTAAACCGATTAAAGTGCAAAAGAATTAGGCTAAAAAGAATAACAGGTAACAAATTACAATACAGTAACTGTGTGTTACTCATTATTTGATGCATTAACTAAGATTGAGCAATAGCTACATTTGGTAAAGAAAGTATAATGTTTTAGGTAATGTTAGTTAAAAGGTGAAACACTCAGTTTCAGTCAATCTCATGTCAATCTTGAGTACCTTGTAGACCTTAGAGGTAGCAAGCAAAACGGTTTTGCACGTCAGACTAGTGTAACGTTATATATAGAACAACAATGGAGTAACCGTTAGCGCATTTGAATGACGAAGCACGTGATCGTGTCGTTTACTGATGTTTACTCATGCGACGATAGCCAACAGCAGAGACATTCGAAGCAATTTTACTCACCAGCTGCTTCCAAAGCAGGACTGAAGCTTTATCGTTGGGACCGCTCCATCAAAAACACACTTCTTTGGTATGATTTGGTGAAGTCCTGTGACAGCAGTGGCGTGTAAATCCACTTTGAGACGCGACTGAAACGATGTTGTGAAGCTTCCCGTCATTTCTGCGTTCAAATCGGGTCAAATGCAGCGCTGCCTTCCCGGAATGCTGTGCTGAAGCGTTGAAGTCGCTCGACGTCACCCATAGGAATAAAGTGGAGCGCAGCGCGGATTATAACCGACATAAGTGTTCACGGACGACTGGATCTGCACCTGAGAGAGTGTTTATGGCCGTGCATTTCCTCTCTCGCTCTAGTCACGCGCGCGCGCATCCTACCGGGATAAGAGCCCGTACGGCCCATACAAGGCCCTTCCGCTCTATTTAATGTCAAGTCGACCCAAACTCGAAAAAAACTCTCTGAAACTTGTGAGAAACCGGAAGGAGTATTTTTAACACAGAAATACTTCATCAAACGTCCAACATTAGTTTTTGAAACTTTGACTATGTTTAGGATGGGAATCCAAGTCTTTAACAGTGTAAAAAGCTCAGTATGCATGAAACAGCATTTCATCCCCCATTTAAGAAATACTGATCATTGTTAGTTTTATCTTAGGTCCATTAAAAAAGTTCTTTTGATTTTGATTTTAATGTTACTAAACAGTAACTAGGAAATTAATGTTACTTAGAATAATGAATTCTTTATAAGTATTTTTCATTGTCAGTTTGGTAATAATGAATTAACATGTTAACTAATGAAGTCGTATGTCTCAAAGTTTTACTGAACAATAACAAATAATCAAAACAATTCTAATCATTAGGGCATGTTGTAGTCCAGATTAAAACATAATTTTTAAGTTTGAAAATAGCCTATTAAGTCTTTAAGTATGAGGTGCTGAGCCTGTGATGAACAACATTGAGATTACAAAACGAATGGCTGTTTTAAAAACTTCACTAGTGCTGTTGCTTTTGTTTGCGGGGGTTTCCGGGGTAAGCGCAGCATTCTGCAGTTCATCAGCGCCATCTGCTGTCACTGAGCGGCACTTCAGCAGCGCGTCTCCTTCACTCGTTCATGTGCTTCTCAATTACATCTGAGCTCGTCTCCTTCACTCGTTGATGTGCTTCTCATTTACACCTGAGCGCGTCTCCTTCACTCGTTCATGTGCTTCTCATTTACACCTGAGCGCGTCTCCTTCACTCGTTCATGTGCTTCTCATTTACATCTGAGCGCGTCTCCTTCACTCGTTCATGTGCTTCTCATTTACATCTGAGCTCGTCTCCTTCACTCGTTCATGTGCTTCTCATTTACATCTGAGCGCGTCTCCTTCACTCGTTCATGAGCTTCTCATTTACATCTGAGCGCGTCTCCTTCACTCGTTCATGTGCTTCTCATTTACACCTGAGCGCGTCTCCTTCACTCGTTCATGTGCTTCTCATTTACATCTGAGCGCGTCTCCTTCACTCGTTCATGTGCTTCTCATTTACATCTGAGCGCGTCTCCTTCACTCGTTCATGTGCTTCTCATTTACATCTGAGCTCGTCTCCTTCACTCGTTGATGTGCTTCTCATTTACATCTGAGCGCGTCTCCTTCACTCGTTCATGAGCTTCTCATTTACATCTGAGCGCGTCTCCTTCACTCGTTCATGTGCTTCTCATTTACATCTGAGCGCGTCTCCTTCACTCGTTCATGTGCTTCTCATTTACATCTGAGCGCGTCTCCTTCACTCGTTCATGTGCTTCTCATTTACATCTGAGCGCGTCTCCTTCACTCGTTCATGTGCTTCTCATTTACATCTGAGCGCGTCTCCTTCACTCGTTCATGTGCTTCTCATTTACATCTGAGCGCGTCTCCTTCACTCATTCATGTGCTTCTCATTTACATCTGAGCGCGTCTCCTTCACTCGTTCATGAGCTTCTCACTTACATCTGAGCGCGTCTCCTTCACTCGTTCATGTGCTTCTCATTTACATCTGAGCGCGTCTCCTTCACTCGTTCATGAGCTTCTCACTTACATCTGAGCGCGTCTCCTTCACTCGTTCATGTGCTTCTCATTTACATCTGAGCGCGTCTCCTTCACTCGTTCATGAGCTTCTCACTTACATCTGAGCGCGTCTCCTTCACTCGTTCATGTGCTTCTCATTTACATCTGAGCGCGTCTCCTTCACTCGTTCATGAGCTTCTCATTTACATCTGAGCGCGTCTCCTTCACTCGTTCATGAGCTTCTCATTTACATCTGAGCGCGTCTCCTTCACTCGTTCATGAGCTTCTCATTTACATCTGAGCGCGTCTCCTTCACTCGTTCATGTGCTTCTCATTTACATCTGAGCGCGTCTCCTTCACTCGTTCATGTGCTTCTCATTTACATCTGAGCGCGTCTCCTTCACTCGTTCATGAGCTTCTCACTTACATCTGAGCGCGTCTCCTTCACTCGTTCATGTGCTTCTCATTTACATCTGAGCACGTCTCCTTCACTCGTTCATGTGCTTCTCATTTACACCTGAGCCCGTCTCCTTCACTCGTTCATGTGCTTCTCATTTACATCTGAGCGCGTCTCCTTCACTCATTCATGTGCTTCTCATTTACATCTGAGCGCGTCTCCTTCACTCGTTCATGTGCTTCTCATTTACATCTGAGCGCGTCTCCTTAACTCGTTCATGAGCTTCTCACTTACATCTGAGCGCGTCTCCTTCACTCGTTCATGTGCTTCTCATTTACATCTGAGCGCGTCTCCTTCACTCGTTCATGTGCTTCTCATTTACACCTGAGCCCGTCTCCTTCACTCGTTCATGTGCTTCTCATTTACATCTGAACGCGTCTCCTTCACTCGTTCATGTGCTTCTCATTTACACCTGAGCCCGTCTCCTTCACTCGTTCATGTGCTTCTCATTTACATCTGAGCGCGTCTCCTTCACTCGTTCATGAGCTTCTCATTTACATCTGAGCGCGTCTCCTTCACTCGTTCATGTGCTTCTCATTTACATCTGAGCCCGTCTCCTTCACTCGTTCATGTGCTTCTCATTTACATCTGAGCGTGTCTCCTTCACTCGTTCATGAGCTTCTCATTTACATCTGAGCGCGTCTCCTTCACTCGTTCATGTGCTTCTCATTTACATCTGAGCCCGTCTCCTTCACTCGTTCATGTGCTTCTCATTTACATCTGAGCGCGTCTCCTTCACTCGTTCATGTGCTTCTCATTTACATCTGAGCCCGTCTCCTTCACTCGTTCATGTGCTTCTCATTTACATCTGAGCGCGTCTCCTTCACTCGTTCATGTGCTTCTCATTTACATCTGAGCCCGTCTCCTTCACTCGTTCATGTGCTTCTCATTTACATCTGAGCGCGTCTCCTTCACTCGTTCATGAGCTTCTCATTTACATCTGAGCGCGTCTCCTTCACTCGTTCATGTGCTTCTCATTTACATCTGAGCCCGTCTCCTTCACTCGTTCATGAGCTTCTCATTTACATCTGAGCGCGTCTCCTTCACTCGTTCATGTGCTTCTCATTTACATCTGAGCGCGTCTCCTTCACTCGTTCATGTGCTTCTCATTTACATCTGAGCGCGTCTCCTTCACTCGTTCATGTGCTTCTCATTTACATCTGAGCGCGTCTCCTTCACTCGTTCATGTGCTTCTCATTTACATCTGAGCGCGTCTCCTTCACTCGTTCATGTGCTTCTCATTTACATCTGAGCGCGTCTCCTTCACTCGTTCATGTGCTCCTCATTTACATCTGAGCGCGTCTCCTTCACTCGTTCATGTGCTCCTCATTTACATCTGAGTGCGTCTCCTTCACTCATTCATGTGCTTCTCATTTACATCTGAGCGCGTCTCCTTCACTCATTCATGTGCTTCTCATTTACATCTGAGCACGTCTCCTTCACTCGTTCATGTGCTTCTCATTTACATCTGAGCGCGTCTCCTTCACTCGTTCATGTGCTCCTCATTTACATCTGAGCGCGTCTCCTTCACTCGTTCATGTGCTCCTCATTTACATCTGAGCGCGTCTCCTTCACTCGTTCATGTGCTCCTCATTTACATCTGAGCGCGTCTCCTTCACTCGTTCACGTGCTTCTCATTTACATCTGAGCGCGTCTCCTTCACTCGTTCACGTGCTTCTCATTTACATCTGAGCACGTCTCCTTCACTCGTTCATGTGCTTCTCATTTACACCTGAGCCCGTCTCCTTCACTCGTTCATGTGCTTCTCATTTACATCTGAGCCCGTCTCCTTCACTCGTTCATGTGCTTCTCATTTACATCTGAGCGTGTCTTTCACTCGTTCATGAGCTTCTCACTTACATCTGAGCGCGTCTCCTTCACTCGTTCATGTGCTTCTCATTTACATCTGAGCGCGTCTCCTTCACTCGTTCATGTGCTTCTCATTTACACCTGAGCCCGTCTCCTTCACTCGTTCATGTGCTTCTCATTTACATCTGAACGCGTCTCCTTCACTCGTTCATGTGCTTCTCATTTACACCTGAGCCCGTCTCCTTCACTCGTTCATGTGCTTCTCATTTACATCTGAGCGCGTCTCCTTCACTCGTTCATGAGCTTCTCATTTACATCTGAGCGCGTCTCCTTCACTCGTTCATGTGCTTCTCATTTACATCTGAGCCCGTCTCCTTCACTCGTTCATGTGCTTCTCATTTACATCTGAGCGTGTCTCCTTCACTCGTTCATGAGCTTCTCATTTACATCTGAGCGCGTCTCCTTCACTCGTTCATGTGCTTCTCATTTACATCTGAGCCCGTCTCCTTCACTCGTTCATGTGCTTCTCATTTACATCTGAGCGCGTCTCCTTCACTCGTTCATGTGCTTCTCATTTACATCTGAGCCCGTCTCCTTCACTCGTTCATGTGCTTCTCATTTACATCTGAGCGCGTCTCCTTCACTCGTTCATGTGCTTCTCATTTACATCTGAGCCCGTCTCCTTCACTCGTTCATGTGCTTCTCATTTACATCTGAGCGCGTCTCCTTCACTCGTTCATGAGCTTCTCATTTACATCTGAGCGCGTCTCCTTCACTCGTTCATGTGCTTCTCATTTACATCTGAGCCCGTCTCCTTCACTCGTTCATGAGCTTCTCATTTACATCTGAGCGCGTCTCCTTCACTCGTTCATGTGCTTCTCATTTACATCTGAGCGCGTCTCCTTCACTCGTTCATGTGCTTCTCATTTACATCTGAGCGCGTCTCCTTCACTCGTTCATGTGCTTCTCATTTACATCTGAGCGCGTCTCCTTCACTCGTTCATGTGCTTCTCATTTACATCTGAGCGCGTCTCCTTCACTCGTTCATGTGCTTCTCATTTACATCTGAGCGCGTCTCCTTCACTCGTTCATGTGCTCCTCATTTACATCTGAGCGCGTCTCCTTCACTCGTTCATGTGCTCCTCATTTACATCTGAGTGCGTCTCCTTCACTCATTCATGTGCTTCTCATTTACATCTGAGCGCGTCTCCTTCACTCATTCATGTGCTTCTCATTTACATCTGAGCACGTCTCCTTCACTCGTTCATGTGCTTCTCATTTACATCTGAGCGCGTCTCCTTCACTCGTTCATGTGCTTCTCATTTACATCTGAGCGCGTCTCCTTCACTCGTTCATGTGCTCCTCATTTACATCTGAGCGCGTCTCCTTCACTCGTTCATGTGCTCCTCATTTACATCTGAGCGCGTCTCCTTCACTCGTTCACGTGCTTCTCATTTACATCTGAGCGCGTCTCCTTCACTCGTTCACGTGCTTCTCATTTACATCTGAGCACGTCTCCTTCACTCGTTCATGTGCTTCTCATTTACACCTGAGCCCGTCTCCTTCACTCGTTCATGTGCTTCTCATTTACATCTGAGCCCGTCTCCTTCACTCGTTCATGTGCTTCTCATTTACATCTGAGCGTGTCTTTCACTCGTTCATGTGCTTCTCATTTACATCTGAGCGCGTCTCCTTCACTCGTTCATGAGCTTCTCATTTACATCTGAGCGCGTCTCCTTCACTCGTTCATGTGCTTCTCATTTACATCTGAGCGCGTCTCCTTCACTCGTTCATGAGCTTCTCATTTACATCTGAGCTCGTCTCCTTCACTCGTTCATGTGCTTCTCATTTACACCTGAGCCCGTCTCCTTCACTCGTTCATGTGCTTCTCATTTACATCTGAGCGCGTCTCCTTCACTCGTTCATGAGCTTCTCATTTACATCTGAGCTCGTCTCCTTCACTCGTTCATGTGCTTCTCAGTTACACCTGAGCGCGTCTCCTTCACTCGTTCATGTGCTTCTCTTTTACATCTGAGCGCGTCTCCTTCACTCGTTCATGTGCTTCTCATTTACACCTGAGCCCGTCTCCTTCACTCGTTCATGAGCTTCTCTTTTACATCTAAGCGTGTCTCCTTCACTCGTTCATGTGCTTCTCATTTACATCTGAGCGCGTCTCCTTCACTCGTTCATGTGCTTCTCATTTACATCTGAGCGCATCTCCTTCACTGGTTCATGTGCTTCTCATTTACATCTGAGCGCGTCTCCTTCACTCGTTCATGAGCTTCTCATTTACATCTGAGCGCGTCTCCTTCACTCGTTCATGTGCTTCTCATTTACATCTGAGCGCGTCTCCTTCACTCGTTCATGTGCTTCTCATTTACATCTGAGCGCGTCTCCTTCACTCGTTCATGTGCTTCTCATTTACATCTGAGCGCGTCTCCTTCACTCGTTCATGTGCTTCTCATTTACATCTGAGCGCGTCTCCTTCACTCGTTCATGAGCTTCTCATTTACATCTGAGCGCGTCTCCTTCACTCGTTCATGAGCTTCTCATTTACATCTGAGCGCGTCTCCTTCACTCGTTCATGAGCTTCTCATTTACATCTGACCGCGATCTCCTTCACTCATTCAGTCATGTGCAAATGTATGCTGAGCTTGTTTACATCTGAGCGCGTGTCCCTTTGACGCAGAATACAGCGGTTGAGCATTTTATACGGTTAATGGGCAAAGTATTCTTGAGTGCATTATAAAAAAATAAATTATTGTTAGTAAATTATTATTTATGGTATTTTGAAGTGCCCACGATAACAATATCGTGCACATTCATTATCGCGATATATCGCATTACCGAAAATCGGCACATGTCTATTCACGATATAGAGTTGTTTTATCCAAGGCTTAACTTGCTGAAGTAGGCCTATTTATTAGGTTAAATTCACCCAAACGTAAATTTACAAAAGTGTAACTCACCATCCTGTTTTTCATTTAACTGCCAAACACAAATGAAGATATTCTTTATGAAACCTGAGAGATTTATGTCCCTCCATTAAAAGTCCATTATTCCTCTCAAACTTAAAAGATCTAAAAAAAATGTCATAAAGGTATTGTAAAAATAACTAATCGAGTGTCTAATCCTAATCCAAGTCTTCTGAAGAGACACGGACGATGGTTTATGATGAACAGATTACAACAATGCACATACTGTAGTAAACACGGACCAGGGATGGAAATTAGCACCCGCCACCAGCCAAATGCGGGTGACTTTTTGTTGTGGCTGGTAAACTCGCTTCAGCTACCGGCCACCGTGGCGGGTAAATAAAAATAGCATACTGTTTCCCCTCTTTGTAAACTTTGTTCAATGCATGCGAGTGCGGCCGTATGTCCGAATATGACCAGTCGTTTTCGCCGTCATTACCCGGATGTAGAGCCAGAAGACGCGAATACGAACTCGCGCGCTAAACGAAGATCCGTCACTGCGCCTCATCCGAGAACGCGCACTCGTCTCACAGCGCGCAAATATTGAGTTCTCTTTCAAGTCTTGCACTTAAATGGACAAACTCACACAAAAAGTATGTCAACATGTCCATCTTGATTAGTATCCAAGCAGACATAGGGCCCTATTTTAACGATCTGAAACGCAAGTGTCAAAGCTGCTGCTATTTTCCCGGCGGGATAAATGGCTCTTGGGCCCGGCGCAAATCTAAAATGGGTTGGTCTGAAGTAGCTTCATTATTCATAGGTGTGGTTTGGGCGTAACGTGAATAAACCAATCAGAGCGTCATCCAACATTCCCTTTAAAAGCAGCTGCACAAGTTCCTTTATGGATCGCTATTATTATGGCGTATTTACCAGGCGCACGCCAGGAGAGGTTCACAGCCGAGGAGACTGATGTTCTTGTAAGAGGAGCCCTTACGAAACAAAAATATATTGCAGTATATTGGAAAATTTCATGCAATACATTAGGCAATATATTCACATATATGGGAATTAATATTTATATCTTTCAATATATTGCAATATATTGAAAGCGGCAATCATTTGTATATTTTGCAATATATTACATGAATATATAATATATTTTATAATACCATCAATATATTATTCCATATATTTACAATATATTAAAGTATATATTATAGTATATATTCAAGTAATATATTGGTAAATATATTTTCCTTTCGTAAGGGAGTGAAAGACAGAGAAGTTGTGTTGTATGGGGATGGGAGAAACCCACCCAAAATAGCGTCGGTTAAACAGTTTTTTTCCGTTTTTCAGTCGATTTTTTTTCCTGGTTCTTGACGGACAAACCAATTTGTCAGATGTCCTTATATACATATCTATGTCTTGCCACTATTGGGCAAACAGGTCTGATCCTTAATTACTACAATTAGCCTGAATAATTTGTAAGCTAGATTTATGCCTATTTTTTCACATCTTCGTTGCACACCACAATGATTTCCGTCATCTTATGTGTTAATATTTTTTTAGTGTAACAATTTATGATTTGCAAAAATAACTGTTACATCTGTGTAGATTACATGAGCAAAAGTGTATGCGCGTTGTGCACGCTGTACATTATGGTCAAGCATGTGCCCTTAAAATAGCATAATGAACAACGTGCAACACGCCGCTGACTTTAGACTAGGTTTTTTCTGGTCAGAGGCGCAATTGTTTAATGGAACAGCAAAATTGCACCAGGGATTGTTTGCGCCGGAACACGCCTCCTTTTTTGCGCTGAACCGCCCAGGGAGCGCAAGTTCATTCACTAGTTTAGCGACGTGCTTCTGTGGAGGGAAAAGCACGCTTTGCACGGGTGCAAAATAGGAATGACACATGCGTCAGTGTACAAAGTCAATTGCGCTGGGTGCAAGATAGGGCCCATAGTCTGAATATGCCTCAAGTGAACGTTATACAGTCGAGAAAGAAGAGCATATCCCTGCACTAGGTCTTAAAGGGGCAGTAGCCTTTACTGCAATGTTTAATGTCAAACAAAAGGACATCACTCACTGCTCTTGAATAGCTTTTGTAAGTTTAATAAGGATTAATCTTTCATTTAAACAGTTAAATATGCAGTTATTTTACATTTGATTACTTTATTTAATTTCTGTACCTTTCTGCAAGCCATTAGGCCTGTACATTAGCTATTATTAAATGTACACATGCGTGAGGTCAAGTTAAACATTTTAGTTTGAATTGTATTTTATACTGTGGATTGTTGCAATGTGCTAAATAAATATTTGCATAATTTGTAATTGATTAATATTTGAAACTTTAATATTAATTTATGCAATCGCAATGCCTTGATTTTTAGTAAAGTTACACCGTCATAGCATTAGCCATAAATGCAATGGTACTAATAGTTGCCATAATTTCTTTTGGTGTTTCGGTTTCGGCCAATAATTTTTATTTCTGTGCATCCCTACTGACAATGTTCTGCTCGGTGTGTCGTCAACACGCTTCAGAAGATGCCAAAACTAATAGTTTCATTGTTGGGACTAAAAACCTAAAACTGGAAGCCATAAAATATCACAAATCATCCAAATGCCACATCCAGGTAAAAAAAAAGCGCACAGAGCACAGAGCCCTACTCATTTAATGAAATGTATATCAGTTCATGGTTTGTGTGTGTATAAGAGAGAAAGAGAAAATGTCAGTATTTCATTGAGACTTGAGATTAAATAAACTGCTTAAGTATTGTAGAGCTTGTAGTATTAATTTTTCACATGCAGTTACACATTGTCGGTTAAAAACAAGAAAGTGGCTGGTAAAAACATGGAGTGGCTGGTAGATTTTGAAATTCACCAGCCACAGTGGCCGGTGGACAAAAAAGTTAATTTCCATCCCTGACACGGACGTTCAGATGATTGCGAGACGTGCAGAAACATGAGAGTGAGAAAATGCAGAATTTAAATTTGTGGATGAGCTAAACATTTACAGTTTGAGAGCGGTCATTTTGATACGCTTTCTTGTGTCAAACTGTGACGTATTGCTTTGATCATCTGAAGTACACGCGCTGATGGAATGGCACTCCTCAAAAGCGCAAACATTATTTAAAGCAGCGCTCCTCAAAGTCAAAGTGCAAACAGCATTTAAATCACTAGTTAACACTTAGTTTTAGGAGTATGATTGTTCAAAGCCTTTTAGATGGTTTATTCTAACATGTATAGTGGGAGATGTAGGAGCTATGAGCACCAGGAGAGATGCTGCCTGCATTGGAAGCATGAGTAATGTGTGAAGGAAAAAAATGAAAGTTTACGGAGTTCCAGTGACATTATTACATTAAACGACTATATACAATGTTGAATATAATGTATAATGATTCAATGGGGGAATATTTGTGGGTCCTAATAATAATAATACACAAATAATAATAATAATATTATTATTTTAATAATAAAAACAAAGAAACTCTTCTTTATGTTGGCTTAAAATATCGGGATACATATTGTATCGTAAGCTCAGTATCGTGATTATATATATATATATATATATATATATATATATATATATATATATATATATATATATATATATATATATATATATATATATATAGGGGCGTAACAGGATAAACAATTTCCTGACACGCAGGCTCTGCTTTCAACAGTTAAAAATTACAAATAAATGCATACTCCTTGAGCTCTCCACAAGACATGTTTGATTATTCCATCTGTGGTACCATCATGTGTGTGTGTTGCATGCATTGCAACACACACACATAGCCGATCGCATATCACGCGAAGATCGCGCACGCCTCATACAAAACCATTCAGTAGCGCAGAAATGTATTATCAACACTGTTCTGTGATTTATCAGTAAAATAGCTTAGAAACTGAAAAGTTCTAGCATATATTTCTGGATAACTAAAACTCACAGCTTCACTGTTAGTACAGTCAGGTAGAATGAATTCACACGCAATCACTAACTAACGCATTCATATACATGTAATCTTTATTGTGCTACTTTATCTGTATCTTATTCAGAACGAGCAGAAATCTGTGAGAAATATAACGACCATAAGATAAAAGAACTGATACAGAAGCTGTTTGTAGGACCAATAACCTTATGGGCAGTGCTGTGTCATATGCCATAGCTGTCCTGTGTTCGCGTCTCAGCTCGAGGTTCAGGCTTATTTGTTCTTTATTGACGTCATCAGCGACTAGTAGACGTCGACTCGACTTTCATCACATAAATGTCGACTTTAAAAAATCGGAAGTTGTTCAACCCCTAATATATATATCGAATCGAATTGTGACACGAGTGTATCATTACACCCCTAATTGCTAAGCATACAATGACTTGCTGCTTGCTATTGTTAGTCAGAATTACAGAATTATAAGGAGGGTTATTCTAATTTTTGCAAATAACAACTAAACGATAATTTGATAAATAATCCATCTATCCATCCATCATCTTCCACTTATCCGAGGCCGGGTCACAGGGGCAACAGTCTAAGCAGAGATGCCCAGACTTCCTTCTCACTAGCCACTTCCTCCAGCTCCTCCAGAAGAACCCAGAGGTGTTCCCAGGCCATCCGGGAGACATAATCCCTCCAGCGGGTCCTGGGTCTTCCCCGGGGCCTCCTTCTGGTGGGATCTGCCAGGAACACCTCCCTAGGAAGGCATCCAGGAGGCATCTGAAATAGATGCCCGAGCCACCTCAGCTTGCTCCTCTCGATGTGGAGGAGTAACGGCTCTACTTTGAGCTCCTCCTGAGTGACCGAGCTTCTCACCCTATCTCTAAGGGAGCGCCCAGCCACCCTGCGGAGAAAGCTCATTTCAGCTGCCTATATCTTGTATCTGGTATCTTGTCCTTTCGGTCATGACCCACAGCTTATGACCATAGGTGAGAGTAGGAACGTAGGTTGACTGGTAAATCAAGAGCTTCGCCCTCTGGCTCAGCTCCTTCTGCACCACGACAGATCGGTACATCGCCCCCATTACTGCAGATGCTGCACCGATCCATCTGTCAATCTCCCGTTCCATCCTTCCCTTACTCGTGAACAAGACCCCAATATACTTAAACTCCTACACTTGAGGCAAGAACTCTCCACCAACCTGAAGTGAGCAAGCCACCCTTTTCCGACTAAAAACCATGGCCTTCTCATCCCAGCCACTTCACACTCGGCTGCAAACCGTCCCAGTGCATGCTGAAGGTCCTGGTCTGAGGTTGCCAACACAGCAACACCAACGTGTACCGGGAACAAATTTGACTTACTGCCGGCAATGCGGACCAAGCTCCTGCTCTGGTCGTAAAGGGACCGAACAGCCCTAAGCAGGGGGCACAGCTCTGAGCGGCCGTGTCGACAATGGAGGTGGAGAACATGGTCCATTCGGACTCAATATCTCCAGACTCCCTCGGGATCCGGTCGAAGCTCTGCCGGAGGTGGGAGTTGAAGATCTCTCTGACAGGGGTTTCAGCCAAACGTTCCCAACAGACCCTCACAGTACATTTGGGTCTGCCGAGTCTGTCCAGCTTCCTCCCCCGCTATCGGACCCAAAATACAACCAGGTAGTGATCGGTTGACAGCTCCACCCCTCTCTTCACCCGAATGTCCAAGACATACGGCCGGAGGTCAGATGAGACAACCACAAAGTCGATCATCGATCTTCGGCCTAGGGGGTTCCTGGTGCCATGTGCACCGATGGACACCCTTATGCTTGAACATGGTGTTCGTTATGGACAAGCTATAGTTAGAACAGAAGTCCAATAACAGAACACCGCTCGGGTTCAGATCAGGGGGGCGTTCCTCCCAATCACGCCCCTCCAGGTGTCCCTGTAGGCACATATGACAGTGAGTGACCTATCTCCGACTGGAAGCGACCCTCTTGTTCACCGGGGTGAACTCCAACAAATGGCGGCTGAACTGGGGGGCTATAAGCAAACCTACTCCAGTTTGCTGCCTCTCACCATGGGCAACTCCAGAGTGGTAGAGAGTGTGGTTCCAGAGCCCAAACTGTGCGTGGAGGCGAGCCCGACTATTTCTAGTCGGTATCTCTCAACCTCCCGCACAAGCTCAGGCTCCTTCCCCGCCGATAAACAATACATTGTAAACTATATACAATAGCATATAGACAACCAAAGGCTTTAGAAAAAAAAGTGCCTGATGCGGAATTTCTCCAAAATGATATTACGTTAACACTTTCAGAGTGAAATGTCCAGTGAGTGACATTGAAAGGGCATTCAGGTTTATACGAAACAGATAAATTTGAATCTGGAAACAATGTATGTATGTTGGTTATTGTATGTATCGCAGCAGTTCGGTAATTTGCGCTAAAAGGTTATAGGGTTAGTTCAACCAAAAATGAAAATTTGTCCGAACAGCTGAATCGATATACTGATTTATTAAAGTAAGATTGTGGCCAAAACTGGTACTGCAGTCACTTTTAAATGACTGTAGAGCGGTGTATCCCTCTCCCCCTCCCCCTGACTCGAGGTTGCCAGATTGGATGCAGGATCAGCAGGAACGTTTGTAGCTGCAGCTATGGTAACTAGAGCATTACTGACTTCGTGATTGGTCGATGGTGTAGGGCGGAGCTTCAGGCCAAAACACAACATGAGATAATCAACATCAGTTGAGCTGCAACAACGACTTTTAAATGACAATATCCTGGCTGGACTACTGTTGTCAGTGATATAAGTATTTGAAATTAACATGATTTCTTAAAGGGTTACTTCAGCGATTAGCATATGGCTTTGTATCAGTAGAAACCCTGGAGAATATTCAAATTATTGTGCTTTCCCCCCTCATATCTCCCTGAGACGAGAGATTTATGCATTTTATTTCTGGAAAAATTCCTCCTATGATGCAAAATGACGATTTTTGCATCATAGGAGGAATGTTTGCCCAAAGGCTAAAGACTACAGCCAGCAGAGGGAGCCATTTCCGCATGTTTTGAATCCGGCATTGGGGGATGGGAGATTACACTCAGCTTGCAGGGAGAGCTCAGCTTGCAGACAGGATCATTTAAACGGAGCTGTGGTGAGCAATGTAAGTCTTTTAACTTCTCAAATTCATTTCTATGAAAGTTAAGCTTGCAAAGGCATGAACTGAAACGCGCCAGATTGAACTCGAGTTGTGAATGTATGCCGCGAGTGTAGTCGCAGCTACACAGGGCAGCGAAGCATTCTGGGAATTGTAGTCTTTCATCCCCATGGGACAAAAATACATTTTCTGTCTTTTCTCAGTCTAGAAGACACCAAATTCAAAAATAATTTCACATTTCTACTGCATTGATGACCCAGTTTAAATACAGATTCATATTCCCAGCGCTGAAGTATCCCTTTAATGTCTAGTGACATATCAGGGCTATTTTAGGATTCATTGAAATACATTTCTTACATACAGTTAATTTAAGCTCCAAGGCTGCAGAAAGCTGTGTTTTTAAATCGGCCTATCACTATAAGTCGTTATTTAGTAGTAGTTTTTTTTTTGCACACAAAAACTATTCTCGTGGCTTCATAAAATGATTGTAGAGCCACTGTAGTGAGATGGGCTTTGTAATGATGTCTTTAGAAATCTAGACGCACCCTAGCGGCAGCAAATTTTATCTGCCCGCAAGTGTCGTCTAGCAACTCTCAATACCCTTCTGAGCTGTATTCCTCTCACTCTGGACGGGCCAATCACATCGTGTATAGAGTCGGCGGGCGGGGCCATAATGATGACGGCCGAGTTGCGTTTGCGTGCTTCTAGTAAACACAGAAACTGGCGAACGGCGGCGGTCTTTCCAAGCACAATGCAGCTTTGACTGCGATTCTGGAAGACTTGGAGTTAAGCTTTTCTCTGAGAAAAGAACAAAGAACGACACTGAAGTCATTCTTAAAAAGGGAAGATGTGTTCGGAGTTTAGCCGACCGGATACGGTGAATGTTTAATCTGTCAACAAGCTCTGTTTCACCTTCGTTGCTCTGGTTGGTTGTAGCGCTATCCTATCGCGTGCAGAGGGAGTTTGAAAGACAACCGTTTATCCGCCCCTCGGATTGAGCTGTCAATGGTGAGTTTCCAGACCAAACATCTTGATGTGGCTCTGGCTTGTCAGGCTAGTCTTTAGTGCCTTTATGGGTCTTGAGAAAGGAAATGACATTGGTGTCAATAAAGGCCTTTCTGAGTCATCGGATTTCAACAAAAATATCTTCATCTGTGTCTGAAGATGAACGGAGGTTTTACGGGTGTTGAACGACATGAGGGTAAGTAATTAATGACAGAATTTTCATTTTTGGGTGAACTAACCCTTTAAGAAAAAAAGTAGCCTATTGAAATGTACTCTAAACCTCACCGATAGTGTTAACAGGAAATGTGAAATGAAAATACATTTTCTAAAGCAACTATGCCATTTTCATCGTGACTCATGTCTTATAGTCCACATTGCAATGTCAAAGCTGTATCAGGTGAGCTACTGAGCAAGTTTACTACATCAGAAAAGCCAAACATATATGGAGCTGATGCTGATCATGTGATGCAAACATCAAAATGCATTAATGTACAAATCAAAGGTAAAAATGCTTTGATATCATAGAGTATTGTGCAAGGAACCACACACAAATAAATATTTATTAATCAATAATCTGCTCCTCTAATCATAATTGTCTAATAGGAATAAAGGTGTTGGTATTTTACTGCTTTTAGTATTTACTTGAATTGTATGTATAGATACATTTGGGAGGTTTACAAAAATGTAAGTAGAGTCACATTTTTCTAATGAGACTAGAGCTTTGTTTACATCTGGTATTAAGATGCGTTTTGGTCGATCAGATCACACAAGTAGACAAGGGAGACACATTCCCGTTTACACCTGGTGTTTTAATCTGCCTCTTTTGTCCAATTTCAACCACTTCTGTCCTGATTTCTTCGAGGGGAGGGTCTATGGGCGGGTAAATGTAAGGGCTTTTCAGATCTTTCCATCTAATGGATAAAATAAACTCATGCAATTTACATATGAACATGACCGGATATGACTGAAAAACATACGGAAAGCAGAAGCTCTGACAGCCACAAGATAACGTCCGTAAGCTGTGAGTGTGTGTTAGAAATCAGGAATGGTGAGAGAACATTGTGCTTGCTTGGTATGTTTTTCTTCTGCAAACCAAACTTGGGTCTTTTAATCCCGCCTGTCTAGTGCGCTTCTCATAATGTTTGCCCATTAGGTCAGCAGCAGAGAGTACACAGTCTTTTGTGGCTGTTTGAATGTGTTTTCGACTACCTCTGGAAGTGGTCAAAAGTGGATAAGCATTTTAGATCCCACTGACACCTGTATTAAGTGTCGTCAATCTTGTGATCAGATCGTCCAAAAACGCATATTAATATCAGGCTTAAACAGGGCATAGGTTGCATATAGATTACCTTGAAGCTAACAGGCTACACATAAAATAAAAGTAACACAAATTGATTTCACGGGCTATATAAGAGCTAGACTAAAAAGTCAGACTAAAAGTTCAGTTTCAGAGTTTGTATGTAAAAACAAAACACAAAAAACACACAAAAAATACACAAATACACAAATGCTGGTACTTTAGTTTAGTTTTCATTTATTTATTATAGCACAAGTTGAACTCATTTCCTGGAGGGCCACTGTCTTGCAAAGTTTAGCCCCAACCAGCCTCCAAACCCCTGCCTGGTATAGTAATCCTGAAGACCTTGATTAGCTTAATTCGGGTTAAATCAGTTTAATTCAGCTTGGAGCAGAATACTGCAGGACAGTGGTCCTCCAGGAACTGAGTTCAACACCCCAGATTTATAGCAAGACATGACACCCTCTACTGGCTGGAAAAATATAAGCTGGTAAAAAGGCATTCTTAAAAACAAAAACAAAAAAACATACTGTATCATTTTGATAAAAACAAACACTTTATAGTAGCTGTTTTTAACTACTATATATATATATATATATATATAAACAAGTTTAATTTTCTTAGTGTTGTATTGCAAAACACTTGTGCTATTGAGGTGGGATACGGTTAAGGTTGGGGACAAGTTAGGTGGTATGGGTAGGTGTTAACAGTCTAAATACAGATGCAGTTACTGAAATTAATTATGGATGCAATTAGATTCAGGTAATTATAATAAGATAAGTAAAAACATGTAAGTGCATTGTGTCAAATTATTAATTTGATAAAGACACCTAATATAAAGCGGGACCAATGAAACTAATATTTGCTAACTTTTGCTGTTGATGTGTTAATAGGGATATCTTCTAATGGATGTTACTAACACTCTTTATTACTTTTTATTTCTCATTGTTTCAATAATGAAGGCTATGCATCTTGTCATTGATTATATCGGTACAAAGAATAATGATTCTCCCTCCACCCTAAAATATATCACCTATCGTTTAAACACTACTGCCAGTAATACAGTCAAGACTAAGCATTCAGAGAGTTGTAGCACCTGGCAGTTATCCATTAAATTCATCACATAAACCTTTGTTTGCCTTTAGTAATATATAGTAATATAGCTATTACTGTATGTTCTAAGGTTGGATTTTGGGGTCCAAACTGCACTTTCCAAGTAACGAATCATCCATGCAGATTTGGTCACATGCCTTAAAATTAAATGTTTTCTGATTTTTGTAAAATGGCAAACATTGATATACTGTCAAGGAAATAACTGTATTTCTATGTAGACATCATATTTTAAAATGGCTACTTACCATACGGGCTGGGTGTCCCAAAGAGAAACTTAATGGGATGTCAAGCCAAAAACCTCAGAAAATCTTGTCTAAAAATCTCCTCTCTTACGGTGTCTTTAAGGAATACACAGACGTCCAGCGTTATTCACACTAAACTGATTTAGAGATCAGCTGATGCAGAAGCAGAGAACATACATGCAGGATCTTTCCTCTGCTCACTTAACCCTTCAAAATTTGACTGCTGTACTCCAGCAGTGTCTCCTGATTGGCTGAGCTGCTGCACAGTAATGTATGCTCTCGCCTTTAATTGGATGGAGACAATTTATGAGGCTCGTCCAGCAATATTCATGTTCACGCTCTCTCTCTCTCTCTCTCTCTCTCTCTCTCTCTCTCTCTCTCTCTCTCTCTCTCTCTCTCTCTCTCTCTCTCTCTCTCTCTCTCTCTCTCTCTCTCTCTCTCTCACTCACACACACACGAACAGAGAGGGTAGCTGAGCTCTGCAATATCATTTGAAGCACAGGAGATGAATGAAAAGTTGAATATTTGAAAAGGTAGATGAAGGCGGAAGAGAGAACAAACAGTTTAACATAGATACTTTCATCGAGAGCAACATACAAATGGGGATAAACACAAGCAATTATGCAGGAACTAATAGTATTAGCAGTTCCACAATAATATATTTTGAGAATAAGCAGAGTAGCACAAAAACTGTTAGTGTGTGTGTGTGTGTGTGTGTGTGTGTGTGTGTGTGTGTGTGTGTGTGTGATTCCAAGTGCTGTTTTTACTCGCATAATATTATTACAGCTATACATGTAAAGCATTAAGCATATGGGAACAATATTCATTGGAGTGGTTAAAAAAACAAGAGCATTGTTTTGGGTGTCCTTCGGCTCTGTGTGACTGAGCGGATGAATATGGTTATCATTAAACATTCACTACCTGAGTTGCCAAGTGTGCTTATAATAGGAGACATTGCTTATTTTTAAAAATATGGTTGCTTGTTAGGAAAACGTTGTTTCTTTACATTTATGGACACTGTTTTCTCCAATGCATTGATTGACACTGCAGACATGTATAAAGGCTAATAGCCAATCAGTGCCATAATATAAGTGCTGTATACAGCTCTTATACATATATCTTATAATCTTATAAATTACTCTATAGAGCAATTCAGCCTCAAACATCCCGCAACCTCATTCCCCTTCTCCCCCTCATTGGAGAAAAAAAAATCACGTTATAGAAAAATAGACATTATGTACATTTCCACAAACAATGCCACCAACAAATTTGTCAAAGTATGGCAAAAAAAAAAAAAAAAAAAGAAGTTCAATAAAGACTGGGAAAAGGATACACAACTTAAAGACTGTATAGGCCAAGTGGTCTTTGATTAAAGTACAGCGATGTGCAGGTACTGTAAAACAGAGATTTGTGCACACATGGAGACCTCTTAGAACATGCAAGCACAGGCAAAATACAAGACGAATGCCAAGCCATTTTCCTCAACACATCTAACAGACATCGGCTTTACTGTGTCAAAACCATCTGTGATAAATCAAAAGGCTGAGCTCAGCTAGCAAGCTATATTGCTTTCCACACAGTAGTTAGGTCAAGTGATGATTTGGGTGAATTGGTAAATTTAGCATTTCGATAGGACTTAAGCGTCCATCATACAAAACTTAGGCTACAGCACTTATCAGCAATGCCATAACCTGTTGCATGTTCAGATACTTGCTAAAAGATATCGGAGAGAGACAGGTAATCGACGAGACTACAGATAAAAGTAAACTAAAGTAAAGCAGCGGTGTGTGGTGGTGCGTTACTTCAGTGTCTCATAGAACAATTTTTTTCTACATTTTCTATTCTACACTTAGTTGATATGCAGGGAGAGATGGCAGAAACATCCACAACAACACTAACTTGACATTTCTTGGCATTATCAGCCTTCATTTCAAGAAGTGCGTAGGCATCAGAACGGATGGCATAATGTCATGGTTGGAGGTAAAAACCACGACACTACAGTTACATTTCTGAATGTAATGTAATGTAATGTATTTGTCATGCGAAGCTATACTATGCGCTACCAGGGCCGTACCCACCATTGAGGTCCCCAAGGTCCGGACCTCGGTAATTCTCCGAGGTGTACATAATAGAAGTTGCAAAATAATAGCTTATTAAGGTGGCGTGTACAAACGAGACTCCCCTCGCTGCAGCCTGTAGCACGATGACGTTGCTGGATCAGATCCAATACGTACTGGATGGTGGATCGTTATGGCAATGTCATTCATACAGATCTCTGAGTTAATTTATAATGCGTATGCGCTAGTCATAATGTATGATCATTATTGTATATAGATGATGTTCTAAACTGTGTAGTTGTAGTAGCCTACTGATAAATAATATTAAGTAATTATTGATTAATAAATCATCTTTTCATAAATGTGATGCTTAAATTATCCTAGTTTCGCTGTACATGCATGCAAAACAGTTAATTTTTATATATTCTGATCGTTTTTGCTGTTGAGTGGAAGGAAAAATGAGTCAAGTAATTGTCTCTGTTATTTTAATCCTCAATGCAACACGATCTGTAAAGAACTTTAAAATACCAGCCTACACATTCAAGGAAAAATGCTAAACGTGTGTCCTGATGACGTGTGCATGTTATTAATCGTTATTTTTGCGCGAGCGGTTTGAGTATTTATCTATCCAGCAAACTCTCCTGTGCATTCAATGTCCCCAAAACTCTTCTGCGCATGCGTATAGGACGTCATCGAATTGTGAATGAAACCACCGCGCATGCGCGTCCAGTACACGTTGGATCTGATCCAGTACGTCATCGTGCTACAGGCTGCAGCGAGGACGTACAAACAGGTGTTCTCGCCTCGCCCGGCGTATGTTTTCAATTGTTTCCAATGGATGCGCCGCACTTTTCAATAGCGCCAACAGCTGGCAGGTTTTGTCCATTTTTACACGTTGAGCATCCACAGTTCAACTTTGGGTGAACATCAATGTCCAATCAGAAGAGAGGAGAGGCGGGACAAATGCCACAACTACCAATCGGCGCTTCGAACAATGACTGATGTTTGACATCACAACACCGCAAGAACGCTTAATAATCAGGGATGCAAACTAATAACGTTTTCTTTACCTGGTTTTCTTGGAAGCCTTCAGTAAATTTACATTTACAACTTTGTTTTTACCGATACAGACGAAAATGAAAAGACTGCTTCAAACAAAGCTTAGCTTTGAAAAGAGAATACAGGGCAAGAGAAGGAGAAAGAAAGAGAGAAGATGATGGCGATGAGACAGAAAGAGCAGGTAGCCCACTGTGCTCAGAATAGAAAAAGCATTAGCCTACACCCAGCAAACACGTTTACGTTGTGGCAACGTCTGTGGCACGTTGCATTTCTACTATGGCAACGTCGCATGTCGACGTGCTCGCAACATTGTAACAACGTAGAATTGTAAGACGCGACGGGGCTGTAGCAACGTTGTTGCGCTACATTCAGCAACTTCAAGACGACATTCTGACAACTTATTTTTTAAGTGCTATATTTCCCATTCCCCATAGTGGTTCATTTTTAATTTCAGACATTATACTTTTTATATGCCTATTGTTTATCCTGTTATTTATGGGCTTAACAGTAAATTAATTATAATCAACACCTGCAACACACTTTTGAAGAGTAAAAATGACATACAAGTTTATTCAACTAATTCAACTTTATTATAACAGCATGTGGTAAGCGACCATACATACAGATACATTTTGTAAAAATAAATAAAATAGAATAAACAAATATTTAGTTTAAGTATAATACATCAAACACACAGAAAAAAAGCAAAGATAGGCCTATGTCAAGAAATGCAAGTCCAGAAACCAGCAGGTATGAGATGTTGAACACTTTCTTAACGGTAAGGATCTGAGTAAATCTGGTAACGTTAAAGGGATCCCCTGGTGTTGAGACTTGTATGGCTTAATATAACATAAATGATGTCTCTTACTGAATTATGTAGTAGAAAACCCATGAAAGATCTACGTTATTTTAAAAAATCGATTTTATATTTGGACCATGGGCGGCGCCATTTTGTTTGCGTTCTAGGTTGATGACGTAGAGTGGTTGCACTCCTCAATCAGCTGGCGTTACCCGTAGCTATTTTTACCACAACGCAACTCGAAAATTGTTTCAGAGTTAAACAAAACCAATGAATTGCTTTGTAATTGTACTTAAAACACACTCAAACATACATGTGCACACAAACTCACCTACACAAGTCACAAACAGATCGGCGGGCGCGCACACACACCTGACAGACTGCGCTGTCTCAATCGAGATGTTGGGCTGCTCAGTCTCCACGACAGGGGCTGAATCCGAAATCGACCCCCTATACCCTGAAAAGGGCATTATTTGAAGGGACGGCCATTTGTAGTGTTGTCCGACACCATAGGGACATGTTCGAGTGCAGTCATTCAGTCTCACGTTCACCGCAATAACGAGTGTACAGCCGATTTACAAACAGCTCTCCGACTTCACGCACTCGATCGTCTTCATTAACTCCTTCAAGTTGTATTAGTAAACAAAAGTAGCGAAAGTAATTTGTGTCTTAAAAGTGAAAGTTTAAAGATTGAGGTTAATTCACTGAGCTTGTGCTCAAACTTTAATGCACAAACCAATCCCATGCATCATCACCAAAACATCCTGCCTCTCTTCCTCACGTTAACTTATCCCATCATCCTACCTAGATATTGTTCGCGCCGATCTGTTGGGGTGTGTGTGAGTCTGTGTGAGCGAGAGAGTTTGTGTCCACATGTATGTTTGGGTGCGTGAAGTCGGAGAGCTGTTTGTAAATCGGCTGTACACTCGTTATTGCGGTGAACGTGAGACTGAATGACTGCACTCGAACATGTCCACTATGGTGTCGGACAACACTACAAATGTCCGTCCCTTCAAATAATGCCCTATTTCAGGGTATAGGGGGTCGATTTCGGATTCAGCCCCTGTCGTGGAGACTGAGCAGCCCAACATCTCGATTGAGACAACGCAGTCTGTCAGCTGTGTGTGCCCGGCCGCCGATCTGTTTGTGTAGGTGAGTTTGTGTGCACATGTATGTTTGAGTGTGTTTTAAGTATAATTACAAAGCAATTCATTGGTTTTTGTTTAACTTTGAAACAATTTTCGAGTTGCGTTGTGGTAAAAATAGCTACGGGTAGCACCAGCTGATTGAGGAGTGCCACCATTCTACGTCATCAACCTAGAACGCAAACAAAATGGCGCTGCCCATGGTCCAAATATAAAATCAATTTTTTAAAATAACGTAGATCTTTCATGGGTTTTCTACTACATAATTCAGTAAGAGGCATCATTTATGTTATATTAAGCCATACAAGTCTCAACACCAGGGGATCCCTTTAAAAGAAATAGCGTTATGATGGTAATACACAAAATCCCAACTCCATGAATAATAACATGATTTGTCCGTTTATTTTATTTTAAAAATATATTATTTAAAAAAAAAATGTAGTTTGTAAAATAAAGAACGAACGATTGTCACATAGACACGGAAATTGTAGCTTGTTTGAATATTTACGTATCAGCTAATGTAAATTGAAAGCAATACTCACGTATACGCGTATCAAGTTATTAGCCTACTCGTTGAAGAATGAGACGGTTCAACTGTCAGTTGAAATTTAAAAAGCTGATATTCACGCTTCAGGACAGTGATGACGAGTGCAGGTCGCCCAGTGGTTGTCCAGATACCTTGGCACAACTTTAAGCAGTAGTCCGGGCGGTGGTTCAATGTCAACGTTGTGACAACACTGTAACAACCTTCACCACACAACGTATTATAGCAACCTTTTGGCCATGTTGTGTCAACGTTGTTAGAAGGTTGAGTACGTTGTGCCAACGTTGTGTGTTTGCTGGGCAATATATTCCTAATTGCTGCACATAATGTGATTCTTGTCTGTGAAATCCAGGCGAAAGTCTCATAATCTAATATTGAGATTAGGAACATCAAATTTAGATTTTTCTATCTTTGACATGATTTTTCATTTGACATTACATATATCAAGGTTATATGTTCAAATAATGTTCTTTACATAATGTAAATCTCAAAAATTAACTTTAGCTAGGTTTTCAAAGACGGAGTCACCCATATGTCGTCTTTGGCTCAATTTAACAACAAAACTGATTTTCTAATTTTCTAATATGGAGTCAAATTTTTTTTTTGCAACATTCAACCAGATTCTCGTTTATAAAAATCTGTTGTCTTCTTAAAATAATTTATACTGCACACTGACATGGTTTTAAAGCTACAGTTTGCTGATTCTTTGATTTTCTTATGTCTTAAAATGCATATGTAAAGGAGGGAAATGTTTTTTTATTTTTTTTTCAAACCCTCCAAAATTCATATTTGGACCTCGGTATTTAGAAAATCCTGGGTACAGCCCTGTGCACTACGGTAGTTGCCCCATGTGTAGAACGCTGGTTGGAGCAGGAGGCAGTGTAACTGAGAGAGCGAAATCTGAAGCACTCACCAGTAATGACTCTAGGGAAATGGCTGTCCGTGTCGTTCCTCTGTACAGTAAAACATAACAGTGGCAACGAGGTAGTTTCGGAAGCCTTAGTGCATGGAATGAGCATGGAAGATCCGAGAAAAAAAGCGGCATGGAAGAGCAACAGAGAACTGTTTGCAAGCCAAAGTGCAAGGCCATGGAGGCAGTGACAGACAGTCACATGCTGAGCTTGTGGGAGTAAGGCGACATCTAGAGGACGAAATGATAGCAACAGCACAAAGGTAACGGTTGGTCTGTTGACATTCACTGCACACAATTGACGTATTGAAAAATAAAGGGAAGACGAGAAAGACTAAATAATTTACAAAGAAAAGGAATATTATACTAAAACAGAGGAGTTTGACAGTGCCAAAGATGATTGTGATACCTATTTTGGAGAGACTTGAGCAATGGATTGCGGCAAATTAGATTGACAGTGGAAAAAAGCTAATGTTTTCCTGAGTGTTTTGGGAACAGTGGAATATTGCCTTTTGAAATGTCAAGGTAAACTTTTTAAAGTGATTGATTTATCATACCAGGAAATTACTCTGAAGCTTTCTGAGAATTTTAAGCCCAAGCCGATGCTGATTGCAGAATGCTTGAGATTTTACCAACACAACCAAATTCCTGGGGAAACAATATCTGATTACAATCTGGCATTAATTCTGGAGTTCATGTGAGCTTGAATATTTCTGAGTAATGCTCTCAGTTGTCTGTGGACTTGCAGGAGAGGTTTATCACACAAGGTTACTGTCAGAGAAGGACCCGAATTTCAAGAAAGCCTGCGATGTTGCTCTTGTATTAGAATTAGCACAAAAGGAGGTAGGCCTACCAAGTAGGGCTGTCAAAATTGCTCAGAAATAAATCTGGTTGCGCATATTCCCAATGATGCGCATTATAATAAATATAATAATATAAAGATAAATCCGAGCGAGCTGTGCAGTGGTAAACATGGAATTTTTTCTTGACATGAAACAGTAAATAATCAAACCAGTGGAAGCAGTGCATTTATGCAATATCTATTCAGTCAGTACAATAGCCTACACGTTAAATAAAATGAGGCACACAATTCTAAGAAATGTGACAACAAATAGCTTTTACCCTGAGGTTCATAAGAAATAAAGTAAAATAAAATATTAAACACGAAAAAAAAGTTACTTACATTCTTGGAGCTTGTATAAAAAAGGGGGAAAAAAACACTGACTGGAATTTATTCCATTGTATTGTTTGTGCACTGTCACCGTCGGGTCTTATGCCTGAAGGCCTACAGTTTATTTGCCAAAAACACAAGATAGATCACATTTGAAGGGGAAAGTGCTGGTCTCTTTTTATTTGCTATATTCCCAGCGGAGGAAAAGACTCATTCAGAGCACACTGAGGATCCGGCATTGAAAGATATTTTCTATCGACGTGAGGGTATCTCCCAGAGCCCAAATTTTTCCACCACATGAGAGGATTTTGTTGAGCAGGTATTGGAGACTCTTGTTCATACATCATCATCATCATCATCATCTCTTTTTGAAGCAGCAGACTGATGTCCTGGTCTGGGCTGTCCGTGTCATACGTGTCTCAGAAGAGACAGCCCATAGCAGATAATGCAGTTTTCTCAGCAGGTTGCTGATCACGGGGTTTGTCCGGCAGCGGCCTCGCTGCCTGTTCCTCCTGCCACATTCACTTGTTTCATCTTCTCCAGTATAGCCAACTGCACCTGCCCTCTCTGCTCTTTCAAATGAATGAGGCGATGAAAGCATGGATCCAGGTGACTCGCGTTGTTAAGCAGCATAAATGTGCCCTTTTCCTCACTATAACACTTCTCAAGATCTGTGACAATCTTTGTTTTCATCTCTGACAATGCAGGTGTTCTGGTTCGTCTGGCGTTCGTTTGTTTAGTCGAGTGAGCAGAACATATATTAAAGGCAGTACAGCCGACGCTGTTGGATATTTGTCAGTTGAAAGTGATTCTGTTGCCACTTTAAAGGGTTTAAGGACCTTTTGCACCTGCAATAAATAAGTAAATATAATGCATTGATACTAGGGCAGGTTTGCATTTGTCCAGCTTATCAAAATTCACACAAATCGAATTAGGGCCATTCTACCTATTTAAAAAATATATTACACTGTAAAAAAAAATCCTAAAATTACAGAAAATAACTCTAAATTTTTTACAGTATTTTTTTGTAATTTTTAATTATGTTTAAAACTATGTAAAATTACAAACAATATCTGTAAATTAACAACTTGACCATTATTTTAAGGATTATATCATTAATGACAAATTACAGTAATTCTTATTTTTTATACAAGAAAATTACTGTATTTTTTAAATAATATTTTTCTGTTTTCATAAATTACGTACAAATGCATGTAAAATTATAAATAATATTTGTAAATTAACAACTTGACCATTATTTTAATGAATATATCATTCATTACAAATTACAGTGATTCTCAGTTTTTTTATACAGGAAATTACCTTATTTTTACAGTATTTGTTTCTATTTTCATAAATTACATAAAAATTCATGCAAAATTACAAACAATATCTGTAAATTAACAACTTGACTATTATTTTAAGGACTATATCATTAATGTCAAATTACAGTAATTCTTATTTTTCTATACAGAAAAAATACTGTATTTTTTATATAGTATTTTTCTGTTTTCATAAATTACATACAAATGCATGTAAAATTACAATTAATATCTGTAAATTAACAACTCAACCATTATTTTAAGGATCATATCCTTCATGACAAATTACAGTAATTCTCAGTTTTTAATACAGGAAATTACCTTATTATTTATACAGTATTTTTTCTATTTTCATAAATTACATAAAATTCATGTAAAATTACAAACAATATCTGTAAATTAACAACTTGACTATTATTTTAAGGACTATATCATTAATGACAAATAACAGTAATTCTTATTTTTTATACAGGAAAATGACTATTATTTATAGAGTAGATCTCTGTTTTCATAAATTTGATAAACATTAATGTAAAATTACAAACAATATCTGTAAATTAATATTTTGACTGCAAGTTTTAGTATTAAATCATTAATGACAAATAACAGTAAATCAAATATTTATGAGAAAATCACTATATTATGGTATTTTTTCTGTTTTCTTAAATTATATACAAATTCAACTCTGGCCTAGATGAAGAAAGCCAAGAATTCTGACAAAAGTAAAATAAGTATCAGGAAAAAACAAATGATAGTTAAACACGTTTATTTTTGTCAAAACCTTGGAAAAAAACACATTTGAAAATAAAGCATTCTTCTATTAAATTCGGGAGTTAAAAGGGATGGTTCACCAAAAAAAATAAAAATAATTGTCATTATTTACCCATCAAACCTGTACAAGTTTCTTTTTCTGTTTGAACACAGAAGCTGTTATGAAGAATGTTGGTAACCAGACAGCTAACTGACTTCAAACTGACCTCCATAACAGTAGTCGATGACAGTCAGCTGTCTGGTTACCAACATTCTTCATAACAAACAGAAAAAGAAACTTGTACAGGTTTGGTGGGTAAATGATGGCCTTTTTTCGCCATGATTTGCACATGAGCATCAGAATTGGACCACAAAGCACGAATCCTGATGAATCATGTGTGCTTTTACATCACGTGGATGGCCGGGTGCGTGTGCGTGGCTTACCTGAGGAACACATGGCCCCAGGATGCACTATGGGAAGAAGGCGAGCCGGCGGAGGCAGTGTGATGCTTTAGGCAATGTTCTGCTGGGGAACCTTGGGTCCTGCCATCCATTTGGATGTTCCTTTAACACGTCCCTACCTAAGCATTGTTGTAGACCGTGTACACCCTTTGATGGAAAACGGTATTTCCTGGTGGCTGTGGCTCTTCCAGCAGATAATGCTCCTGACACAAAGCAGAGGTGTTGTCTTGGCCTCAAAATTCCCCAGATCTCAATCCAATCGAGCATCTGTGGGATGTGCTGAACAAACAAGTCTGATCCATGGTGGCCCTGCCTTGCAACTTACAGGACTTAAAGGATCTGCTGCTAACATCTTAGGGGTCAGGGCTGTTTTAGCAGCAAAAGGGGGACCAACACAATATTAGGAAGGTGGTCATAAAGCCTCATCTGTGTATGGTGTAACTTGTATGGAATTATGGCAATATTAGCAAACAAGTGTTGCTTTGGACAGAGCATCCACCCTAAATCAACAAGTTATGTTATAGTGCCACACAGTAAAAGGGAAAATGAAAGTTGACAATAGGCAAGATTATTTCTAAAGGAAAGGTCAGTAATTTGTACAAATGTAAAAGGGTCATTATAGGTCACATGAATGTAACTGTAATGCCACCAAGATGCAGAAATTGAAATTAATACATATGCAGTGTTTACGCTGTATGTGTTTAGCAGAGTAGGGGTTGGTATATATATATATATATATATATATATATATATATATATATATATATATATATATATGTATGTATGTATGTATGTATGTATGTATGTATGTATGTATGTATGTATGTATGTATATATATATATATATATATATATATATATATATATATATATATATATATATATATATATATATATATATATATATATACACACACACAATTTAAACAATTCATTAATTCATTGTCTCTCTGTATTGCTTTGAGCATGATTGGTTATTCTGACTGTCATCCGGTATACTGGCCAATGACAAATGCGCGCGCCTTTTACAGGTCAAATTTGAATTATACGTTTGTTGTAGAGTGAGTGTGTGCGCCAATAATAACCAACTGCAGAACCGCAGAACCCATATACGTCACTCACAACGCTCTGAGGACAACAGCGCCATGCCACAGTCTCATGCCGGAAGTGGGCGGAGTTCACGAAAACTAAACAATCGGCACGGCGGAAGAAGAGAACACGGTAAACAGCTGTTTTGTGTTTTGGTTTAATCTATCAAGTTTATTTGTGTTGTGTATTTGATCCATCGTTGTTGTATTAACACTTTATACAGAACGTGGCTCTATTTTTTTCTAATGTGCTCTGCTTTACGATGTCTATCGCGTCTGTTGATATGGTCTTGGTTTAAGTAACATAATTGTTTGTGATTTTATTTTGTTGTTGGCGCCGTATTTTTTATTTGCTTTTATCTGATACTCACCAGTGTTTTATGTGTTTTTCCCACTAATTTATTGAGGCATTACGATTTGGAGAGGATCAGCTTTACTTCATGTACATCAATGCAAGACATTCTGCAACAGTTTCTACTGCCCAGTGTTTTAAACTGACCAGATGGCACAGTACACCTTCAAATTCACTTCAAAAAGCAGCTGTCCATGGAGGTATGAAGGTTTTGAGTTATTTGTTTATACACAGTAGCAAGAAATAGTATTTATTTGTTGTCCCTTTTGAATTAGTTGGTTATAAAATTTCAAGTGTATATATATTTATATATATTTTTATCAAGTGTACTATATATATATATATAGTGCTTAAGCTAACAAAATGCAAACACTATTTCATGTGTTTGAATGTGTCCCATTAAAATTAAATTAAGTACACAACCAAGCATTATATATATCTGTTTGATTTTGTTGCAGTAAATTGACAATCAGAATGTCACCCAGGATAATGGAAGCTGATCAAAAACAAGGTTAGTTTTAAAAGGCTCTAATAAAGACATAAGCTACTTATACAGATAGTGTGTTGTTATATGTCACATTTTCCAGGAATGTTCTTCTATTCTATAATGTTCGATTGTTTTAGACTGTTCCACAACAGTTGGATGGCTCTATTGACAGTAGGATCGTCATGTTAATGGTAAGAAAAAGAAGGAAAAGGTAATTTTTTTTTAAAAATACAAGCTTCCCTTCATTAGGATAAAAAACATTAGGGTTTTTCACACTTGAAATAGTAAACTCCGGGTATACAGAATCTTGGGTTATCTTGCTTCATGTTTCACACTGATCATAATTTACCTGAGATGAACAATTAATCCTGGGTATTCATACACTGCCGTTCCACACTGTACTTTAATAAACCATGGGATAACATATGTGCAGTATCGGGTCACTGACAGACACTGCACTGCACACAATATGTTTTCATAAATGCTCAAGCTTTGCATGTCCTTGTATTACAAGTTTATCCTGAATGGACATTTCAGACTATACAATAATTTAAATGGTCTCTTCTTCGCTGCAATTGCGTTTTCTGTTTGCATTTGATGTTTTTCCTCTTCAATGCCGACTTTATTATTTATATTGAGTGCACAGTGTTTCAGTGACTGTCCAAAGCATGTAAATATAAAAGTGTGAAATGTTACTTTACCCGAGGTTAAAGGTGTGTTTAGAATGACGATAAGCTCAGTGTGAGAAGCCCTATGAAGTGCTTGCCTTTAATTTCTGTATACATTTTGAACTGAAAATGGTTAATTAATTTGATTGTGACAGGGTATCATTTATGTCAGAAATTTAGACATGAGAAATTGAATTTCACAACTTTTTTATACATGCTACATCCTGACTTCAACACACGATATTGTTAAAACACTTCCAACATTTCATCCTATTTTTTTGTACCCTTGTCTCATGAAGGAGCCACGGATCACAGAAGACCTCTGCACTGCAGTGTAAAGACTGTGGAACAACCAAAAGTTTTCAACAGTTTAGTGGAAGAGCCCTGATTTCTGAAATGTGAAAGTGGAAGACTAGGAAAAAGCCCTTCAACTTTCACAGGCTGAATGGTTGACCGACAGCTGGCCAAAGAGACAGTTGTCAATGTTTATAGAGGTTACATCTATTTTAAATTTAATTTGTCATGTACCTGCTGTGCAATTACTTTCAACTTAGCTCAATTTATTCCCCTTGGTCTGATTGTGTATTTTCTAAAGCAAACCCAAGCTAGTATATGATGCCTTTGCTACTTAAGGGGATTTTTAAGGAACATTTTATAAAATTAAACAATTTCTGTGTGTTTTGGGGTTTGTTTGATTAATCTGAATCATGCACAACAGTGTAGAATTGTGTAATATATATTATGTACTATGAAAAAAAGGTTTATTCTGAGATGCTTGAGTAAAAAACAAATATATTGTGTCATAAAAATAAATGTTCAAATGCTCAATCTTTGTTTTCATTTTTTGTGTGTTAAGATTTGTGTTCAGTTTATCTAATATAATATTTAAGACATAATATAAATAAATAAAAAATAATAGCAACTTTTTACTTTAAAAACGTTACAATATTTTTTTTATAAATACATTTTTAACGTAAATTATTTTATGTTGTATTAATATCCAGTATTGTTTATTTTAAAACATATTTATTTGATTTAACTATGAGTGAGTATATCTATCTAGCCTATCTATCATCTCTCTATCTATCTTCAATTAGAACTTATTAATTAAATACTTGACATTATTAACATCGTTTAAAATTTGGGCTTGAAACGCTCCAAATAGAGCAATGTATGCGAAGATAAATCAGCTCCGCCCACTTCCGGCATGAGACTGTGGCATGGCGCTGTTGTCCTCAGAGCGTTGTGAGTGACGTATATGGGTTCTGCGGTTCTGCAGTTAGACCTGTCTCGTGTGCGCTGCTAACGTTAACGTTACTGCTCGGGCATCTGTAATGCAGTAGCTAACTTCGGTTCTGTTCGGTTTTACATGGATTTCTACTTGGTTATTTTTTTTTAAAATGTTTTATATTTTGGGCGAATTTAAGTTGCGGGATGTTAATGGAGGACAAAAGAAGAAAGAAAAAAGAAAAAAATTCATATGGGCAACTTTTACCAACGTAACGGACATATTGGAACTGCAGAAGGTAAGTTAACTAACGTTAGTTTTATTTTTATTTTTTAAAATCTTCTGTTACATCAAGATATAAATGTTTAAGTGATAATCAAATCGCGATTACCCCAATAACGACATTAGTAAGTTACATACTGTAATCATTAACTACCAGCTATCGTTATTGTCGTTGTTTGCATGTGTTAATATTATAAGCTAGGTTTGAGATAAAAAAAAATCAATATAGAAGCTTTGGATTGAGTGAACTGACTTTTGAAAATACCTCTGTTAGTAAGTAAGTTAAATAGCTAATATTGTTGTGTGTTTGTTTCCCTCATGAACCAGAAATTTTGGGAAGAAAATCCAGCCTCACGATCTTCAGGGGTGGTAAGTATTGTAATACTAACACGAAGACAGTGAATTGATAACGTTAACGTTACTGATATGCACAGTAGTAACGTTAGTCATTTTATTGGAAGTTTGTCGTTATGTTAATATTTAATTTCATTTGTTGAAGATATGAAGGTCATTCGTGTGGGAGACAACACATGAAAACAGAAGTAACGTTTCACTTGTAACGGTAATTCAGGTTTAGACAACATGTGTGAGTAAATGATAAGAGAATTCTCATTTTTGGGTGAGCTATGTTTTTAGGGTCTTGTTTCCAATCTTGGAGTCATTAGAGCATACTTTATATCTTTTGGGGATCATAGTCATGTTTCCCTTATGTGCCATATAAACGTGGGGAACATAGGAATGACCCCCAATGAACCCAGAGTTGCCAAATTATAAGTGTTAAAGGGATAGTTCACCCAAAAATGAAAATTAGCCCATCATTTACTCACCCTCAAATCATCCTAGGTGTATATGACATTCTTTTTCTTTTGTAATATAATTGTATTCGTCTGGAAGAAGAATCATATACTTCCTAGGATGATTTGAGGGTGAGTAAATTATGGGCTAATTTTCATTTCTGGGTGAACTATCCCTTTAAACCCCTCCATTCAAATATAAAAATGCACATAGTGCCTCTGGCACAACCTGAATATGAATCCCTATTCTCTATGACTATTACATCATGCTGGCCGCTAAGATTTGTTACACTAGGGGTGTCACTCCCACAAAATATTCAAGGATGTTGTTCAGTTATTTAGTATTATTATGAATTCTGGTTAAAATCATTAACTTTGAATTTTGTTGAACTTCGAAATAAGCACATTGCATGGCATCATTACTCCAGTCTTCAGTGTCACATAATTAAAATATGCTGATTTGCCATTGAGATTTGGGGAGTTTGGAGGCCAAGTCAACACCTCAAACCCGTTGCTGTGCTCCTCAAACCATTCCTGAACCACTTCGCTTTGTGGCAGGGCACATTATCCTGCTGAAAGAGACCACAGCCACCAAGGAAAGGGTTTCCATGAAAGGGTGTAAAATAGTCTGCAACAATGCTTAGGTAGGTGGGACGTGTTAAAGTAACATCCACATGGATGGCAGGCCCCAAGGTTTCCCAGTAGAACATTGCCCAAAGCATCACACTGCCTCCGCCGGCTCGCCTTCTTCTGGTGCCATGTGTTTCCCAGGTAAGCGACACACCTGGCCATCCACGTGATGTAAAAGAACACGTGATTCCTCAGACCAGGCCACCTTCTTCCATTGCTCCGTGGTCCAGTTCTGATGCTCGCGTGCCACTGTTGGTGCTTTCGGCGGGGTCAGGGGTCAGCATGGGCACCCTGACTGGTCAGCGGCTATGCCGCCCATACGCAACAAACTGCGATGCTCTGTGTATTCTGACACCTTTCTATCAGAACCAGCATTAACTTCTGGAGCAGTTTGAGCTCCAGTAGCTCGTCTGTTTGATCGGACCACACGGGCCAGCCTTCGCTCCCCACGTGCATCAATGAGCCTGTGCCATGAGCCTGTGGCCAGTTCTCCACTGTTCCTTCCTTGGAGCACTTTTGATAGATCCTGACCACTGCAGACCGGGAACAGCCCACAAGAGCTGCAGTTTTGGAGATGCTCTGACCCAGTCGTCTAGCCGTCACAATTTGGCCCTTGTCAAACTCGCTCAAATCCTTACGCTTGCCCATTTTTCCGGCTTCTAACACATCAACTTTGAGGACAAAATGGTTACTTGCTGCTCACTTCAATTTTCACTATATATATATATATATATATAGTATACACGGTGTGTACGGCTTTCTTATATATATATATATATATGTATGTATGTATATGTATGTATGTATGTATATATATTTTTTTTTTTTTTAGCAACATAAAAATATGATGAAGCTTGTGCTTGTCTTTGAGAGATTAAAATTATGTTTGACTGCCTGTTTCTTTCCAAGTATTTTTGACATTTCCTTTTCCAACTGTGATAACTGCTAATGATAAAACTTTAAAAGTAGATAAAGCTCATTTTAACTTTTTTTTATTTTATTTTCCTTTTCTTTAGATCAAGCATCGGAACAATGTTTACAGGGCAGAACAGGTACCAACAGAGAAACAAGTACATCACTAGTAAGTATCAATGCAGTATATAAAACCATAGACCATAAAGGTATAATGCACTCCAAAATGCTCTATTTTCCCTTCATCATGCCATCCCAGCTTTCCACAGATTGTTGGAAAAGTGATTCATCTTTGTGAGTCCATATAGGCCTACAGTGTGTGCATAATTACACAAGGTGATATTCTGATCTTATTTTTTTCCAAGCACATTTTACCCATTTCACACAAGTGTGCCACACAAGTCCTAAAAACTGACTTGTTGTCCATCTTTTTTACAGTCTATGATTCCACACCATATTAATCTTGATAACTACTATTAATTTATTAAATCATTTATAAGGGATGTATAATTAAAGAAGGCTGAAAGTGAAAAAGGTAAAATGGGCTAAAAAAGAGATTTAACTCAGACTGAAGAGTCAAAAATTATTAAAATGGAATGATGCAATACTAATGCAATAATCAAAATTAAGGTGTGACCATTGGACAGCAAAATGCTTATTGATTCAGCAGGGTCATACAAAAACAGGCCGATTTTCCAGAACTGCAACCTACCTGGAGTCTCCTGAAGTGCAAGGTGTCCTGACATCTCAGACACTTCAGTTAGGTAAAGAATCCTAAAAAACACCATTTAATAAGAATCAAACATGAAGACATACATAATAGACAGATTGAGAGTGACTCTTGTGATTCTTATTAAGTGGGGGTCATATTTCAGGGTTCTTAAAAGTCTCTGATATCCTGACACCTTGCACTTCTGGAGACTATGTAGGTTGCAGTTCTGGTGGTGTCTGGTCCTGTGGTTCTGGAGACTAAAGGGTTCCTGATGGTTCACAACTAATTCACCTTAATTCATATTTGTTTTAGAAGTTAATTTATTTCTTCACCTGTTTTTTTTGCTGAATCGATGTTTTGCTGTCCAATGGGCATGCCTTAATTGTGCAATTTCTAGTATTGCATCTTTCTCATGGGTATTTAAAAAAAGGACGTTCCAGTCTAAGTTAAATCCTTTTTTTTTTGCCCAGTTTATCTATAAATGAAAACCTGTGTAATAATGATGCACACCTGAATACAAGACATTTTTCACTCCGAGCCTTTCTTAAAAAAAATATATCACTTATAATTTTGGATTTGAATTGGTAAAATGTGCTTAGAAAAATAAATCTGAATATAAACTTGCATTATACTAAAGCATGCTTCAGAAACTACATAATAATAATAAGTTATCTTATCATGTGAGCTTCACAATTCTCTTGGATTATTGTCATGATGTGTATACTGACGTGTTTGTTAAAAAAATGTTATACAAATGACAATAATTTATTGAAAAATCCCTGTTTGCACAATTCTACGAAAACAACTAAATAACTCTGTATTAATACATTCTAGACAAGTGATTTGGCAATTCCATTGGTAAAGAATGCATATGTGCGCAGACCTACCTTGTCTGCGCACATATGCATTCAAACACGCATACCTATAAACTAAACATGTAATGCGCATGTGTGTCCATCACCATTAAGTTTACACAGAGATAACGGTATTGTTTTCAAAAACATTGTGTTTTCAGGCCACCAGAACTCCATTGTTGTGTAAATGAATGTCCAAAACGCGTTGTGTAAACGTCCCCTTATAAAGCATATATATTTTTTAAAAACCTTGTCATTTTTTAATTGAATTTGCCTAATTAAACTCATCTGAACCACCTAATCAAGGTTTTCAGAACTACCAGAACATTCCAGGCAGATGTTTAGAGCTACACTCTGCAGGAAATTCTACACACAAACTGAAGGGATAGTTGACACCAAAATTAAAAGTCTATCAATCACTTACTCACCCTCATGTTGTTCCAAACATGTATGACTTTCTTTATTTTGATCAATTTGTTTTCAGTGTTTTTTTTTTTTTTCTCCATACAAAGGAAAGCAGTTTGGTTGCCAACATTCCTCAAAATATATCAAGAAATAATTATACAGGTTTGAAACGACATGAGGATGAGTTAACGATGACAGAATTTCCATTTTTGGGTGGTAAACCATCTCAAGTATTTTCATGTCTTTTTAGTTAGTTAAAAAATATGCCGTCATTAATCCTATATTTAATTCCCTTAAAAATATTGAGGGAAAGACCCTCAGCTACCAGACCCTACCAGATGAAACAGAAGACAAAAAGAAAACTTTAATTACATTAAATTGAGCTTGTTTAAAGTAAAAAATAATTAAAAAAAAAAAAAAAAACATTTATTTAAAATCTTTTTTTTTTTTTTTTAAGACTTTTCAGAGAATCATAGTGTTCTTTTTTTCTTCCCAGATGCACCAAGGACCCTGCTGATTACTGGTATTTTGAAGGATTGTTCTTTATCTGCTTTATCTTCTGGTAACAAATCATGGATCTTTTTTTTTTTTTGTTACTTCTTAAAACGCTTGTTAGAATTCTGAATAAAAGACTGTTATATTTGTAATCAGATATCTCGAGTTAGAGACGGTTTGTGGATTGTACCCCCCTCATTTGTGTTGAAATCCGATGGCTCAGTGAGGCTTGCATAGCCAGCAATGACATTTCGTTTCTCAAGATCCATTAATGTACTAAAAACATATTTAAATTAGTTCATGTGTGTACAGTGGTTCAATATTAATATTATAAAATGACAAGAATATTTTTTGTGTGCCAAAAAAAACTGACCGATTTCAAAACTGCTTCCTGAAGCTTCAGAAGCTTGACACGCTGATCGCGTGTAAAACCGCCAAACTGCTGAGATCATGTGACTTTGGCTCTCCGAACTGCTGATTTGACACACTGATCTATAATGCTCCAAAGCTTCTTGTTTTGAAATCGGGCATCACTATATAAGTCGTTATTTCGTTTTTTTTGGAGCACCAAAAATATTCTCATAATTTTATAATATTAATATTGAACCACTGTACTCACATGAACCGATTTAAATATGTTTTTAGTACATTAATGGATCTTGAGAGAGGAAATGTCATTGCTGGTTATGGAGGCCTCACTGAGCCATCGGATTCAACACAAATATCTTAATTTGTGTTCCAAAGATGAACGAAGGTCTTATGGGTGTGGAACGGCATGAGGGTGAGGAATAAGTTACATTATTTTCACTAACCCTTTAACATTTAATAAATAAATGCTGTATAATTTTAATAAACGTTGTACATTTTGTAAAGTGTTACACAGTCTTGTATAGCCATAATCCTAAAGTTTGAGAATTTGATAAAACTATTGTTAATTACTGAAGTAGTTTAAATGTTGTATTTTATTTATATCAATATCAATAATTTAATGATGGAATCATTCCATTTTATTTAGATTGTTTTACATAATTTAAACACTATTAAATTGTGTAAACAAATGCTGCAAATCAGAGTTTGAGTTGATTTGAATTCTTTTTATACTGTTTTCAGACTTATTTTATCTGCCAAAATAAAATAAATAATTTTAAATCTTTATCACGTCTTTGCATTTTATTGAAAGAGTTTGACTGTAATAATCTGGAAAATGCTTGTAAAATAACAGTAATTTTCTGTAGAACTACCATTACCGTCATTTTATTGAAAGAGTTTGACTGTAATAATCTGGTAAATGCCTGTAAAATTACAGTAATTCTGTGTAGAACTATCAGCGCCGTCATTTTATTGAAAGAGTTTGACTGTAATAATCTGGTAAATGCCTGTAAAATAACAGTAATTCTCTGTAGAACTATCAGCGCCGTCATTTTATTGAAAGAGTTTGACTGTAATAATCTGGTAAATGCCTGTAAAATAACAGTAATTCTCTGTAGAACTATCAGCGCCGTCATTTTATTGAAAGAGTTTGACTGTAATAATCTGGTAAATGCCTGTAAAATAACAGTAATTCTCTGTAGAACTATCAGCGCCGTCATTTTATTGAAAGAGTTTGACTGTAATAATCTGGTAAATGCCTGTAAAATAACAGTAATTCTGTGTAGAACTATCAGCGCCGTCATTTTATTGAAAGAGTTTGACTGTAATAATCTGGTAAATGCCTGTAAAATAACAGTAATTCTCTGTAGAACTATCAGCGCCGTCATTTTATTGAAAGAGTTTGACTGTAATAATCTGGTAAATGCCTGTAAAATTACAGTAATTCTCTGTAGAACTATCAGCGCCGTCATTTTATTGAAAGAGTTTGACTGTAATAATCTGGTAAATGCCTGTAAAATAACAGTAATTCTCTGTAGAACTATCAGCGCCGTCATTTTATTGAAAGAGTTTGACTGTAATAATCTGGTAAATGCCTGTAAAATAACAGTAATTCTGTGTAGAACTATCAGCGCCGTCATTTTATTGAAAGAGTTTGACTGTAATAATCTGGTAAATGCCTGTAAAATAACAGTAATTCTGTGTAGAACTATCAGCGCCGTCATTTTATTGAAAGAGTTTGACTGTAATAATCTGGTAAATGCCTGTAAAATTACAGTAATTCTCTGTAGAACTATCAGTGCCGTCATTTTATTGAAAGAGTTTGACTGTAATAATCTGGTAAATGCCTGTAAAATTACAGTAATTCTCTGTAGAACTATCAGCGCCGTCATTTTATTGAAAGAGTTTGACTGTAATAATCTGGTAAATGCCTGTAAAATAACAGTAATTCTCTGTAGAACTATCAGCGCCGTCATTTTATTGAAAGAGTTTGACTGTAATAATCTGGTAAATGCCTGTAAAATAACAGTAATTCTGTGTAGAACTATCAGCGCCGTCATTTTATTGAAAGAGTTTGACTGTAATAATCTGGTAAATGCCTGTAAAATAACAGTAATTCTGTGTAGAACTATCAGCGCCGTCATTTTATTGAAAGAGTTTGACTGTAATAATCTGGTAAATGCCTGTAAAATTACAGTAATTCTCTGTAGAACTATCAGTGCCGTCATTTTATTGAAAGAGTTTGACTGTAATAATCTGGTAAATGCCTGTAAAATTACAGTAATTCTCTGTAGAACTATCAGTGCCGTCATTTTATTGAAAGAGTTTGATTGTAATAATCTGGTAAATGCCCGTGAAATAACAGTTTTAAACTGTAAAAAAACAATCATAAAAAAATGGTAATTGACTGGCAGCAGCGGCTGCCAAACAAAAACCGTAAAAAAAAGGTAAAACACCTTAATTTAAACAAGGAAAAAATCTGTAAAATAACATTGTTTTTCAATAAATCTTTTAATGAAAATTTCTGTAAAATTATTGTTTTTGCATTTTATTTGAATTAAGATATTTTACTTTAATTTTACGGTTTTTGTTTGGCAGCCGTAGCTGCCAGTCATTTACCATTTTTTTACGAGATTTTTTTTTACAGTGTAGGGCAGTTTGCATTTGTCCAGCCTATTACAGTCAGTGGTGGAATGTAACAACGCCAATTTTCAGTGCTGCTGCCAATAAAGCACCTAAAAGCTGTCACAAATAACTGGCAAAAAAGTAATGATTATGAATATGTACAATATAGCAAGGAGACATGTTAATTGTTTAATAATAAACAAGTGTTTTTCTGTGTCAGTGGCTGCAAAGATGAAGTTGGCTGTGCTGAATTGCGATCTTCGCAGTAGTGAACACACATTTGATATAGATATATTTAATGCAAAACAATTAACTTTAAAGAAAGGCTTTTATAATGATAAAATTGCAATTTATAATGAATGTTTGAAGATGTCTCTCCACTGCATTGATGTAATTAGTGGCATGTTGTGCAATCACAGATCCCCTTTCTATGCCAAAATGTCCCAAGATCTCTTGAATGCATTCGCCTACATTCTCTGCAGTGTGGCTTACCTTAAGCTCTTGTTTTTAGCTAATTGTTAACCATTTCCCAGTCGTCATTAATCCAATGGGCATTTGATTATATTTGATTCATTTATTTTGTCTGAGGGGCTGTTATACATGTCTGTGATTATATTGGTGACTGTTCCACGGCTAGGGATATGGTACCTCGGTTCCATTTCTTGACAAAACTCCCTGAAGCCTGCCACATCCATGACACTGATCAGTCTCATGTCCTTACAAATGAACAAAATTAATTTCTCTGTTTTGGCCTTTTGTCGTGTTGCAGTCAAAGAGCTTGCAAAGTAAGTGTCAAGACGTGACTGTTTAGCTGGAGTTCCACACATTATGCCATGCTCATTCGAGATGTGACCTCATGTTGCTAGTGGTTGAATGGTATGCTAACTGTATCTTACATAGCTTGCATACAACTTTATCTCATGGTTCAACAATTTTACCTCCTACCGACCAAAATCCAAAGAACTTCCAGACATGGCTTTTTAGATTTTGGGGGTCAGTGGACGTATCTGAGAATCAGTGTGCAATGAATGACAAACTGTTTCATAAGCTTAATTGTCTATTGTGCACAAGACAAGATGGGGGGCATTTATATTGATCTACAGCAAAATGGCACAAGGACACAGGACCCTCTTTGTCTTTGATCCCAGAAAAATATATATAAAGATCCCGACCTCCGTTCATCTGATGTACTTGAAAAACACAAAGAGCTATTTCAAGATGAATATGGCAAAATTAGTGACTTTGGCAAAAGGTGAGAGTGCAACAAGGATCTCAACCTATCTTTCACAAACCAAGGCTTGTTTGCTTGGAGAGGAACAGAATTATCTCTCAGGTTGGAAAAAAGTGATTGGGCAACTCCCATTGTGGTTTTGCCAAAGAAAGACAAGATAGTTAGGCTGTGTGGCAATCATAAAGTCATAGTGAGAGCATTCTTGATAGTGAATATCTGCTATCTAACATGGATGATCTTTTTGCCACCTTGGCTGGGGGAAAAGTCTTCAGTAAATTTGATCTGTCTTTTGCATATCAACAGCTGCATTGGGATGCTGAATCCAAGCAGTATATTACTATAAACACACGCAAAGGCCTGTTTAAGTATCATTGTCTGGCCTATGGAATTTCCACAGTAAGTGAAGCCGCCAGTGTTCAAATATGGCGCTGACATCTTGGGTTTTGAGTCTGCGCAGTATTGAGAGTGACGTGGGGCTGCAATATCAAGGTCCCGCCTAGCCTGGCTCCGCCCTCCTACGTACTTTCGCTCAATTTTCATTTTTTACATTCAGTACTTCAGTAGTTCAATTTCGGTATATTCTCTGGTTTTTTTCCAGTCAAATTTTAACTGATCCAATCAGTTAAACTGGTCCGAGGAAGTGTCTGAGAACGATGATGTTGATGGCTCCTGATTGATTGCTTCTGTCTGTCTGCTGTTGGGTGTTTGCATCTGTTAGCTCTGTACAGCTTGGCTTTTGAATCTCTATTGGATATAATTCCTTGTTGTTTATATTTCTAAATATAACCCAAAACCAAATATTGTCTACCACTGCCTATCACATTAAATCTGGCATCGCTAGCTTTTAATCCTAAATCACTATCACAACATGTAGCATTTCACTAGCCTGTTAGCCTGCCATCCGAGTCTCCTGTTTCTCTTGTACGAGACTATCAAACAAATGGTGAGTTGGATAAGTCAACAAACTCAGTAAGCCATGCCACCTTCCCCTGTTACTGTCACTTGCACTGCCTGTTACATATTCAGTATATCCTTCTCTGTTGGCGGACAGGGCTTCACATGTGATAAATGTAAGGAGATAGTCAGTCTGACAGGGAAAATTTCAGAATTAGAGACACGCATCCAGACTTTATTTGAGAGTAGTGATACTGTAACAGCTTTAGTCACTGATGTGGATGCGACTAGCTTAGTGAATTCTGTGCATTGTTCGATTCCGGCTGTAGAGCCCGTGCAGCAGGGCTGGGTGACGGCATAGTCACGGATCAAAAAAACACTCTACCGTTCCGATTAGAACATCAAACAGGTTCTCCCCACTCAGTGACGCACCCACTGAGGATCCTGTTGAAAGTGCCCTAGTTATTGGCGGGTATATTATACGGAACGTGAAAATAGAGACACCAGCCACCATAGTCACTAGGGATGCCACAATTCTCAATATTATATTGAACTGTTTGGTACGACATCCACGGTTCAACACGTGCTCGTATTGTACATCGGTTTTACGTTTAAATAATTTCTGTGCTTTTTATTTCTCTCTGAATTGACTGTGTGTCCGTAGTCTATGAGCTGAGATAAGGAAACTCCTCCCCATTCAAACACATTGCACTGAAGTTAGGGGGTGCTTAACCATCATTCCACACATTACCATAACATTGCGAGCAGTGTGAGGCAGCAGTACGAATGTGCCGCGACCTTTCAAATCCATGGTGTGGGGACATTTTGGTTTTGCCATTGAGTATAATGTTTATGCCGAGGAAGAAAAAACTGTAAACCAAAAAAATGACTGTGTGCAAGCATTGTTTTACATGTGCAACCTACTCAAACCGAAACACTTCCAACATGACTGCACATCTGCGGCGCCATCACCCAGCAATATCACTCTCTGAAGGCAGGCCAGCAGAGCAGGTAAAGTCCTCAGAAAAAACAACAGTCCCTCGCTGAATCCCTCCAGCATTCTTACCCAACTGTTTCTGAGAGACACATAAAAATAACAAAGGCAGTGGGGGTGTTCATTGCCAGAGATTTGCAGCCATTTTCGGTGTTTGAAGATGCAGGCTTTCGTCATCTTATAAACGCACTTGATCCCTGTTACAGACTACAATCTCTCACTTTTTTCAGCACCGAGATAATTTCCGAATTCTATGAAAACACATGCATAGACAAATTGTCTAAAGCAGAGAGCCTTTCTCTACAGATGGTAGTCAGGAGATAACCACAGATAACGCTCCAAATATTGTGAATGCAGTCTATGAAGCTGATGGGCTAGGCCACAGATAAGTTGCTTTGCACATGTTGTAAACCAAGAAAGCAGTGTCAATCAACACAGTGTCCCGCCTCCTGGGGAGGGTTCGAAAATGAGTGACTTTTTTTCACAAAAGCACCAAAGCCCACCATGTTTTGACTGTGAAACAGGAGAGACCAGGACAGTGGTGTAACAGTCAAAGAACCCAAAGCAGCCATTACAAATGACCTGGCAAAGAGGTACACTGACCCTAATATTCATGATTACCTCCAAATGGCCACAGCCCTTCACCCCAGGTTTAAATCCTTGCCTTTCTTTAATGAAGACTCTCGCCATAAGCTCTACAGGAATATCATCCGAGAAATTCTGGAGCATTACCAGCAGGTAATATTTTAAATATTTTTTTCACTGGGTTTGATTTGGATAGTTGTATCTATTATTTAGATGTTTGTTATAAGTATACATTTAATAATGTATAAACAAAAATAATTTCACATTTGTCATATGTTATACTGGAGATGGTTGTGGTTCTGAGCTTTGTGTGCATCTGTGTGGGTGTAATTATATTAAAGGATAATTTTCTTTGATACACAGGGTCTAGTGGAGAATCTTGTGCCCTTCACAGAGGAAGACAATCCATCCTCTCCCCCTCACAAGAAGAAGACGGCAATATCAGGGGTATTTGGGGAGCTTTTTAAAACAGAGGAACACCAGGCTGGGCCCTTTCCCCACATCATTGAGGAGGAAGTCACCACGTACACGATAGCAGAATGTATTCATGTGGTGGAAAACAAATGAATGCAAGTTCTCTCATGTGGCAAAAGCTGCACAGCAACACCTCTGTGTCCAAGGAACCTATGTTGCGAGTGAGAGACTTTTCTCCACTGCGGGGGACATTATAAGTGCAAACGGCTCTTGCCTGGCTGCAGAGAATGTTGACAGGTTTATCTTTTTACAGAAGAACCTCAAAATACAATAATAGATAGCTGACCTAAGTGTTATTGCACTTTACATTCTGAATGAAGGACACTGTACTGGAGTACTGTTAAGTTCAATTAAAATGGTTAATTTCCGTTTACTGAATTACATTCTACTTTCTAACTTTACTGTGTAATAAAGTTCGTAGATGGGAAGGAAGGAGTCTGGGAACCGGTGAACATTCAACAACATTTATTAAATAAACTAAACAAAAGTAAACCGTGGGCAGCCCCTCACGGACATCTGCCCGCACACACATAACAAAACAAACAAAACTCAACGTAACATCCAGGCCTGGTCCTCTCTCATCTTTCACTGTCTTTGCTCCTCCTTTTATACTCCCGTCACTCTGCCATGGCGAAATGAGACCGGTGTGTCGCGCAGCTGGCGCTCATTATCACTCGCCACCGGCCCGCTCTCACGGTCCCTCGCCTCGCTGCTTGCCACAACATGTATGTGTATTTTCCAAATTTAGGAATTCATGTGTTCCCCAGTTTGTACATGGGCTAACCAGCAGCTGTGAGATAGTGTTCATTTTTTTTATCTAAATTTATTTAATATTTTACAATACACAAGTAATGTGTACAAGTGGGTTTTCTTTGCAATTCAGTAAAATAAAGGAATATTGCAATAAAAAACTGTATATTTTTCTACTTAAACTCTTACTGTTCCTATTGCCTAAGGATAGAATAACTAAAAAACACTCTGTGTCAAGCCATCAGAACCGAACCAAACTGAAAACCGTTGTTAAAAAACACCTGCTAGTTGTCTCACCTCCCAGAAGTCAAATAAACCCCAGCACATAGAGACTCTTTCACCTAGATATTATCACATAAAGACTGTGTCTGTTCCCCAAATTAGTAAATACAACAAACTCTCAATCCATTTAAGGTTTTCATAATGGTCAAAACCTTTCATAATGGTCAACAAAAAATGGAAAAATGGAGTGCAGCTTGAAGAAAACTATACTGGAGGTTTTTTGGATTTCGTGGAAAGAGAGCATGATTGCATATGATCTGCTTATTTCTCGACTCTCTTAGAAGAAAACAAACACAATTTGTAAACAGAACAGGAGTTTTTTTATTAGCTTCATGTGCAAGATTGATATTAGGAAGAATAATATTAGGAAGAAAATTATAACTACTCAACCATCTACTACGATATCACACCTGACAGTGCATTGTAGTGTCACTCAGAAGAAAATTTCCACTCATTCACTGTTATAGGAGAGGAAGAATTGTTGTCAACACACTGCAGTACATTCACCGAATGACAGCTAGGTAGGATTCTAATTAAACTTTTTCAAATAAAATTCCTCACAAATGAAATAAAACAGTAAAAATACATCACATCAAAGAGTAAAAAACTGTATTAGCTGTAAGGCTAGCATCGGTTATTCACTCGTTGTTGCTGTGTCCTTACCTGTTTATCTGAATGCTTCTAACCAATCAGGCAAACAGCTTTGAAGATGTTGCAAACAATATGCATTGTTTTAAACATTTTAACTGTTGCATTTAATGATTAGCATTGAAACTTCATTACCTGTTTGAAATAATCATTTAAATAAGTCGATTTGAGGAGGATGCATTAAGCATTGAAGCCAAAGCGAGCGTCTTGGTTGTCCCCAGATGGCTGGATGCAGTTTAGGTCATAAAGCCTGCCCTCACCATGAAATGCAATGTGACATAGACTAAAGCTACACTATGTAATTTCTGTCCACTAGAGGGCGTCTATTCAAAACAAAGGTGTAGTTTGATGACGCCAAGTTTGAGCGCAGAATCTTGTGACGTGGTTTTCACCTCACAGTCGGTGGAAAAGAATCAGGATAGGACTCGGGCAGAAATCATGTTCATGGACACGATTATCAACGTTACTAGTATGAAGCAAAGCAGGGCCGAGTGTTGAGGAGCTGAGCAAGGCCGCTGGAGCGATTGATACACACATACGACTCGCGAGCAGCGGGACTTTTATTACGACGGGACACAGTCGCCGACGCCATTCCTGTTTTCCGGTCATGATTATGAGGTAACACAGCTCTGTTTATCATATTGAATACATCTGAGAGTGTTTAAAATGATGTTATGATGTTACTCTGTGCGTTCGCTCAGCGGCTGCTGTGACACTTGTCCACACTGATAAGAGTTAAGCGCTTCTGCAGAATAAAATCGGAAACCGAGGCTAATGCAGATATTAAGCAATTGACAGGTGACACTTCCCGGTTCCTTGGTTAAAACAGCAATTTTCTCACAAGTTACAAATAGTTGGAAACATTTGGGATATTGTAAGAACTCAAATGAACAGCATATATAACACTGGCCTGGTGGTTTTTGGATATTTTACTGCAAAAATAATACATAGTGCACCTTAAATTAACAATCAAATTACACTTCAATTTTTTTTTTCCAAAAATGGTTTCCGTCATTTTAGGTAGATTTTTTTTTTTTTATCATGCTGATGTTAGTTCAAGTTTTCATTCTCTAAATACGTTTGGTTAAGGTTTAGTATTTTCATGCTATAAAAATGGTGGTGTGACGTTATGATTGAGAGATTAGATTGACAGCTTCTCTGACTGCAATAGTCACTGACGCACTAACAGACATTTTTTTGAAAAAAAAACCTGTAATCATTGATGAAGAATATTGATTATTTAGACTGTGTTTGTATTCATATAGGAGCTAATATGTGTCTCTACCATGCAGGACACTTCTGTGCTGTTTAACACTCTTACCATGTGTGGAAAGCACATGAGAGATTGTGACTCATGTTGTCTTCAGTTCACACTCAATGTGAATTATAAACCTTTGTAAAGATTATTGGCTAATGTTTGTTTCTTATTCCGAAAACCGACAGTTACATTTTTTTTGTTGCCATTTATAACTTCCAGTTGTTTTCACGCTGCGTTGTTTCAAGGACATGCCAACAATAGTGGGAAAATATTCAAGAATTATTCATGAATATTCATGTATACTCCACTCACTTGAACAGTTTTTCACAGGAACTCAATATTACACAACACCCAACACCTTGATTTATTCAGAGATATGACAATACATGCACAGTATATAGAATACATTCCTATACGAAAACCATTAGCAAGTCTGTTTATAAAATATAAACACCTATCAATACCAGAATGATACAGCCCTGCCATAATGACACACACTAAAAAATATTTTTTTTTTGGTTTTTGTTGGTTTAACTTAAAAAAGTAAGTAACCTGGTTGCCTTAATTTTGAGATTATTGGAATAAAAAATTTGAGTTGATACAATGAAGGAAATTTGTTTAACAAATAGAAACAAAATATTATTGTATCTGAACCACATAAAAAATTTGATAAATCATGAAAATAGCACTATTTGGCATGTTTCACTGCGTCATCAGAACTAAAACACACACAATTACCCAATATGCTCACAAAATCTTTTAATAATATTTTAATAAAGGTTGTCAAATTAAAAAAAAAAATTGTATTAACTCAAAATTTTAATTTCAATGAACTCCATTTTAAGGTTTGTTTTCTAAATAATTTTTACACTGCAGGGTAAGGCAAAAAGATTGATGATGCATTGACTCATTTATAATTTTATTAGTTTTGAATAGAAAAAAGTTACATAGTTTAACTTAAAGTTAGTTTTGTGTAAATTAAATGAAGAAAGGTCTTACATGTTTATTTGAATGTCCCGAACCGACACACTAAAAACACACACAAACAATATCTCAAATAAAATGCGCATAAACTACATATTTTCAAGCAGGTGGCACACATATTGTAAAAAATAAAATATGGTATTCAATATGCAAATAAATTACAAAACAAGAAAATAACCTTTGTCAATATTGCAAGTAACATATGAAACAAACTGGGTTACAAATATAACTTTGATTACTTCAAAAAAAAAAAAAAAATTGTCTGTTATTCGTCTCCCGCTACGATTACTGTCCTCATTTAAGGCAGTATGCTGTCTCCACAACACTACAGTTCAATTCTACATTTACTCAAACTGTAAACAAGCTGGGTTTCAGCCCTTAAAAGTATGCAAAAGTGCAGCTGCTACTAGACAAAGTGCTGTGCTAATGCAATATTTGTTTAATTTAAGCATATGACCTTTAGCTGCATCAGTGCAAATATAGAAACTCCATCATGATGTTGATTGCTGACATAACGGTTCAGAGTCCTGGAGAGGCAGAAACATGACAATAAGTTCAAAATCTGTGTTTATGGGTTTATCATACTAACAATTGTTAATCTCAGGTTTCGAGATTTCACACTACATTTAAAAACCATGGATGCGTCTTTTTATTGGCATATTTACAGGGATAATAACAGTGCTTATTATTTTTTAGGTTATGTTTTTATGACTGTACAAAGTGCATGAATATTTAATAAAGCATTGAAACCCAGATAAATTTATGACCCAGAGTTTAAAGATGTTAAATCAGGCTTGGTGTGAACCACTTTTTAACACCAAGAAGAATTACCTTTAAGGCCAAGTTCAAAACCCCTTTAAAATAGTGCCATTTAAATACCTTTAAAGGAAGTCAGGCCATTAGCTTCTGCTGCTGGTGAGTCTTCATCTTCAAGAGAGCAATTGTGAGAGTCATTTGTGATAACTGATTTCTGAGATTGTGTAATTATTGCTCACAAACATTATAATCCTGTATTTTATGCATACTCTTAAAAATAAAGGTTCTTCATTAGCATTGATGGTTCAATAAAGAACTTTTAACATCAGACAAAACTTGTCATTGCACTTCCTTTCAGTGCAAAAAAAAAAGTTCTTTAGTTTATTCCAATTTTTTTTTTCATTAAGAAAAAAAAAACTTATCACAAAAAGTTATTTCTTTTCTGCATCATGAAAAAAACCCTTTGTAACCTTTATTTTTAACATTGTAATGTAATCTCAAAAAATGATGTGCTGGCTAAACAGCTAATTAACAGTTAGCATCAATATTTTTTGAGAAAATGTAATGAAATTAAGTAGAGGACCATAATAATTTCTAACATAAACAGTTTTCTAAGTTAATTACTCAATTAAGTTGTTACTTAAACTTCAAATGTTTAATTAAATCAATAAATTACATTTTTTCTTTTTTTTATGGTCCACTGAATTACATTTTATAGTGCTGAAAATAAAAATCTTGATTTATGTTACAAATCTTATGATACGATAGACCGGGGCTATTCAAATCTTGTGTGGTGCAAAGTATAGCTCCAACCCTGATCAAACACACTCACCTGTGATTCTCTAATGATCCTGAAGACACTAGGTGCGTTTACATGGAGCACTGTGATCAGTTTAAAAGTCCAATCCGAATAAAAAAATGCTCCATATAAACACCTCAATCGGAATAAAAATGCCCAAACTGAATGAAATTGTAATCCGTTTGAGAGGGGTGGGATAAACCTTTTCATGAACCGATCAAACAAAAGTTTTGAACCATGTAAACGACCGATTATGTTCAGTGTACGTCCTTATATGACGTGATACACAGCATATACCTTCACCACTGACCGCGCGCCGCGCTCACACGCAGCCGCAGGCTATAATGTTGAGAGGAAAGTAAATTTTGAACTTTCTATTTCGTAAGAAGTTATGAAGATAATATTGGCATGACACAGACATAGCCTGGCTGCATCCTCTCATCTTGACAGAGTTTGTCCCAGGCACTTTTTACTTCAACTGCGCCTGACAGAATTAATTTTTTTCTGAGATGATTACACTTTAACAAATAAATAGCTTTTATATAACCGTATAAGTCCAGGTGGCCGTTAAGAGTTGCTATGGCATCCGTAAACACATTCAGCTACTGAACAGGACAGCGTCCACATTTCTGATGCGGCAGACAAACGCTCTGTGATGATTGCGATTTAAAGTCAGCACAATATAAACCCCAGATTGGTTTAGATAACGTCTCATGTAAACAGACCACTAAATCTTTCAATCTGAATAATTTTAATCAGAATGATAAAAAAGTGAGCATGTAAACGTGGCTTCTGATTGGCATGTTCAGGTGTGTTTGATTAGGGTTGGAGCTAAACTCTGCAACGCATTGGCCCTCTAGGGCAAGACTTGAATAGCCCTGCGATAGCCATTATATGTTTGTTAGGTCTCTTACCTTTAATCGCACCATCCACACAAACGGCTGAAACACGATCAGCGAGCAGTGCTTCTTTTTCCTTACATTCTGAATGATATTAGAATGTGGTGATTTATTTTAGTTTAAATGAAAGAAAGTCACTAATAGCGTTTCATATGATATTATCACAAAGGCTTGAGACATAAAATAGTACCATTTGTTAAAGTAAATAATTACATTTTTGATAGTAAGGTCAGCCAAACTCAGTAAAATGCACATACCCTCCATCTCTATGGGACTGTTGTCCATGTACTCCTCTAAGGGTGACGCCGTTTCTGGAGAGTAATTAAAGACCCATATTTAAATGTGGATAATGTGGGGACTCTCCATAGACGTGATGGTTTTTATACTGTGCAAATTGTATATTCTCTCCCTTTACACTAACCTTACCCCTTAAACCTAACCATCACAGAAAACTTTCAGCATTTTTACATTTTCAAAAAAAAAAAAAAACATCACTTAGTATAATGTATAAGCTTGTTTCCTCATGGAGACCAAAAATGTCCCCACAAGGTCAGACATTTCTGGTATTACTATACTTGTGATAGTACTATAACATTTGGTCCCCATAACTTACGATTCTTGGAGTCTGCCATTGAGAAAAACAAGTCTTCTTGTGCTGGTTCTTTTTTCTCTAAAGATAATGAGAAAAACAAAAGTTTTGTGAGAAGTAATATTAAGTAAAGCTAAATATTACAGTTTTTACTGTATTGTTGATCAAATAAATGCAGTCTTAGTGAGCATAAGAGTATTATTTTAGACAATTTTTTAACTCTTGCAAAACCCCAAAAAATGGCTGAATCCACGTCAAAGGCTTACGTGTTTAATAGCAATTTTATATATTTAGGCAGAAATCTAAAGAATCAGAAAGCTTTATTGCCAAGTGTGCTTTCTTACACAAGGGATTTTTCTTGGTGTTGAAGCTTCCTGTTCACATATACAATACAAATACCACATAGTAATAAAAAAATTACTTAATTTGTGGTTGGGGAATTTCTGTTTTGGGGGGGGGGGGGGGGGGGATAAGGGTAACTGTTCGAGATGTGGGAAGAAACTGTTCCCTTGCCGTCTTGACGGTAACGGTTCAAACAAGAGGTGTCCGGGGAGAGTGGAGACTGTGATGATTTTACCCGCTCTCTTCCTCACTCTGGAAGAGTACAGGTCCTGGTGGGTTGGCAGGGGAGCACCAATAATCCTTTCTGCAGTCTGGATGGTATGTTGCAGTCTCCTGATGTCTAATTTGGTAGCTGAACTAAACCAGACAGTGATGGAAGTGCATTTTAAAGAGTCAATGACAGCTGAGTAGAACTGAATCAGCTGCTCCGCTGGCAGGTTGAACTTCTTCAGCTGATGAAGGAAGTACAGTCTCTACTGGTCTTTTTCCCAATTGAGTCAATGTGATTGTCCCACTTCAGGTCCTGAGAGATGGTAGTGCCCAGGAACCTGAATGACTCCACTGCTTCCACAGTGCTGTTCATGATGGTGAGTGAGGAGAGTGCTGGGCTGTTCCTCCTGAAGTCCACTATCATCTCCACCGTTTTGAGTGCGTTTAGCTCAAAGTTGTTATAACTGCACTAGACAGCCAACTGTTCAAACACCAGTCTGTAAGCAGGCTCGTCACTGTTCTGGATAAGGCTGATGACAGTGGTGTCATCTGCAAATTTCAGGAGCTTGACAGAGGGGTCTTTAGAAGTACAGTCATTGGTGTACAGAGAGAAGAATAGTGGGGAGAGAACGCAGCCCAGTCCTGGATGTGAGTTTACCCAGTCTCACTAGCCATTGCCGGTCTGTCAGGAAGATTGGTGATCCACTGACAGATTGAGGATGCAATGACGAGCTGGGTTAGTTTGGCTGTGAGGGGATCAGGCATGATGGTATTGAATGCCAAACTGAAGTCCACAAATAGGATCCTCGCATGAGTCCCAGGTGTGTCAAGATATTGCAGGATATAATTCAGTCCCATGTTGACTGCATCATCCACAGACCTGTTTGCTCTGTAGGCAAATTTAAGAGGATCCAGCAAGGGTCCAGTGATGTCTTTCAGGTGGGCCAACACTAGTCTTTCAAATGACTTCATGACAACAGACGTGAGAGCAACATCTGTAATCATTTAATCCAGTGTTTGTTTGTTTTTTTTTGTTGGGGGACAACAATGAGGGACAGGAATGAAAGTGGAGCGTTTGAAGCAGCAGGGAACTTCACACTGCTCCAATGATCTGTAGAAGATCTGCGTAATGACTGGGGCCAGTTGGTCAGCGGATGCTTTCAAACAAGCACATGAGATGCCATCTGGGCCTGAAGCTTTCTTAGTCTTCTGTTTTTTAAAGACTCTGCTCACGTCCTCCACACAGACCTTAAGCTCAGGTTTGATGGAAGGAGGGGGAGGAGAGGGGGTGCAGGAGGTGATGGTGAGGGCGTGAAGCACACCACACATCCGCTCTCAGATCAGAGCGGATGTGTGGTGTGAGACTGGGCTTTTCAAACCTGCAGTAGAAAGCATTAAGATCGTCAGCCAGTTTTTGATTCTCTACAGATTGGAGGGATCAGCCTTTCCAGACTAATGCTGGGTCATTGGCTGAAAACAGCTTTTTTTTCAGCTTTTCAGAGTAACTTCTTTTAGCAACTCTGATCTCCTTTGTCAGTCTGTTTCTGGCCTGGTTATACAAGATTTTATCCCCACTTCTGGTTTGTCTTTGGCATGACGAAGCTGTTTGAGTTTCCCAGTAAACCATGGTTTACCATTAGTGAATGATAAGAATGACCTAGTAGGAATGCATGTATCCTCACAGAAACTGATGTATGATGTTACAGTATCTGTGAGCTCACAGAGATCAGTAGCAGCTTCAAAAACAGTCCAATCAGTCCAATCGAAGCAGACTTGTAAGTGCCGCTTATAAGGACTTTTTGCAGTCCTTATTACAGGTTTGGCTGATTTCTGTTTCTGCCTGTAGGTCATTATAAGATGAACCACATAAGTAATAGTATACGGAATACTGCACACCACTCAACGGGAGATACAGGATTACATTAAGATGCAGATCAGTGACAGCTTGAGAGAAAGCCCACTTGGGCCACTGGGGCGTCCCTCGCCCACAGGAGCCGTCCACGCAGTTTAACACCACTCCTCCAAGGTGGTCGGAAGTTAAGCAGTTTGTGGAGTGACCAAGAGCAGCCTCAGCAGCTGGTCCAAATGGTGTACCCCACAAGGTCTATAAGAACGGCCCCATATGCTACTGAGGCAGTTGTGGAAACTGATGGGTGTTCCCTGGAAAGCCAAAGCAATTCCACCAGCATGGAAAAGAGCAGTCACCCCAAAAGAAAAAGAGCCAATCCAGAGGCATTGCTCTTCTGAACGTGGAAGGGAAGATCTTCTTTTCAGATGGCAAAACAAATTACCAATTACCTCTTCAGCAACTCGTGTGCTGATCCCGTTTGTGAGGCAAGGGGGTGAGGATCAAAGCAGCACCTCAAATGAGTGATCCTTACTGTCACCCGGAGGCAACTGCGAACTGAGAGCTGATCTTGATCACCAACCATAACCTCCTTCCAACCAGACATTGTGGTCTGGTCTACCATCAGAAGAACGGTTATTATGGTTAGACTGACTGTGCCATGGGAAGACATCCTAGAGTCTGCTTTTGAGAGGAAGAAGGAGAAGTATGCTGACCTATCAGCTGCATGCACAGAGGCAGGGTGGCATGCGGTCACGTATCCAGTGGATGTCAGCTGTCGAGGCTTCACTGGAACCTTAATGCAATGGCTCTTGAAGCCTCTAAGTGTCAAAGGTGCCAGGTTGCCAAAAACACTAAAAGATCTAGCAGAGCCAGGGAGCTTCCGGGAGAAGCCAGGGAGATGTTCCGGGAATAAATCAGCAAAACATCAACAAAGGGTGGCTCCCGGCTGAGTCAGCCGAAAAGGCCCCGTCGGAGGTGCGTCAGGCAGAAATGCCTTGCCCTACCTGTCCTTACAATTAGGTAGCAGCTATTTACACTAAGTTTACTTGAGGGTAATTAGTGTTTACACTGAGTGTAAATGATATTAGACACTGTTTACAACTGTAAATATCAACAAATGAAATCCTGCTTACACTACATCCATTGACAGAGACTATTCAAACAAAGTGTAAATGGTACTACTGTTTCTGAAGTAAAATGAGCAATGGGAAATACAAGGCTGGGTGCTGGTGTCTGGTGTAAATATAAACTCTACCGGTCGAAATATTTAGAACGGTAAGATTTTAAAAATGTTTTAAAGAAGTCTCTTCTGCTCACCAAGGCTGCATTTATGTTACTAGAAATACAAAAAAGCTGTAATATTGTGAAATATTATTAAAATATAAAATAACAAAATATTAACATGTCATTTATTCCTGTGATGCAAAGCTGAATTTCAAAGCTGAATTTCAAAGCTGAATTTCAAAGCTGAATTTCGAGCATCATTACTCCATTCTTCAGTGTCAGTGATCCTTCAGAAATGATGATTTACTGCTCAAGAAACATGTCTGATTATTATTATTATTTTTATCAATGAAACAGTTGGTGTACTTTTTTTTTATAGGATTCTTTGATGAATAGAAAGTTCAAACGAACAGTATTTATCTGAAATCCAAAGCTTTTATAACATTGTACTACTATTTAAATGTTTTGGGTTAGTGTTTTTGTTTTCACAAATTTCCCGTTAAGGGACAATAAATGTCTATCTAAATGTCTATCTATCACTGCTAAATAAATGTATTAATTTCTTTAAAAAATCTTTCCCAAAATAAATACATATTTTTTATTTTGCATTTAATTGCAAAAGTGATGCATTTAATTGATCAATTGACAGTATAGACATTTATAATGTTGCAAAAGCTTTATATTTCAGATAAATGCTATTCTTTTGAACTTTCTATTCATCAAAGAATCCTCAAAAAGTTTTTTGACTCAACTGTTTCAACACTTAATAATAGTCAAAAATGTTTCTTGAGCAGTAAATAATCATATTATAATGATTTCTGAACGATCATGTGACACTGAAGACTGGCATAATGATGCTCAAAATTTAGCTTTGCATCACAGGAATAAATGACATTTTAAAATATATTCAAATAGAAAACATATCACAATCTTACAGCTTTTTTTGTATTTCTAATAACATAAATGCAGCCTTGGTGAGCAGAAGAGACCTCTTTAAAAACATTTTTAAAAAACTTACGTTCTAAAACTTTTGACTGGTAGTGTACACTGCTTGTTTTTATTTATGATGGGACCAGTATCATCAATTAAGAACCTTAATTTCAGAAGTATATGAATTGTTTTCTGTGTATACCTGGTTTACGGGTGTATCTTATAACGAGGCATCCAATGATCAAGATTACAATACAGCAGACGAGACATCCCGAGATGGCCAGCAGAATTTTTCTTTTTAATACTGTAATAATGAGGGAAATTATAAAGTTAATCAGGCTAAATTAACATGCCGTTCAATCATTTATGTAGAAATTATAAATATAAGTCTTGTTTTTACTTTTGTTTTTTTGTCTGTAACATGGTAACAGGATACTTATGTTGAAAATCTTGATGAGAACTTGACACTGCCCCAATCCACAAATCATTCACATCTATACATTGTATGAAATAAGTTTAACAATAAATATTCACATTACTCACCGATATTGTTGGCCGTGAAGCCTTCACTCAGAGCAGAGTACAGAGGTCTCTCTGTCCTTATTCCCTTGCACTTGAATTCACTTTTAATAGTTTCTTCAGTTGCTGTCACTTTGAACATATCAGATGAGCCATTGAGCTTCTGTCCGTTCTCGAACCAGGCGTAACTCCACTGTCTGCCGTCTGAGACGTTACACCTGAGGGTCAGGATATTCCCAGCCATAATGTCGCTCAATTCAGTCTCCAGACTCAGAGCAGCAGATGGACGCGCTTAGAACAAAACAAAATGTAAATAATTAAAAATAATTTGATATAAAATGTATACAATAGGCATCAGTGTTTATACATGTATGTTATTATGTAGAGTTTGGTGGGGAGTGGTGATGAGCTCCAGGGAAGAGATAGGCTCTTTGGTCTTGCACCCACGGTAGTCGATTAAGCTGACTTTAAGGGCACAAAGGCTGCAAAGAATAAGGTTTTCCCCATGAACGAGAGAGATAGAGATCCTCAACCTAGTTGTAATCTGGCCATTGCATGAGTCACCACCTCTAGTAACTTCTCACATGCTTTAGCATAACAGGAAGAGCGCTCAGAGGCTGCGCTCTCAATATCCTTTTTTTATGGCTATTTCACGATTTAATTTATTACAATTAAATGCAGCAAAAGAACAGCCAGACAAGGTATTAATACAAGCATCTAAATTCTCAAATTAGATGAGTATTATCATTTACTTTATTGGCATTAAATGCAACCAAATATTAATCAGACAGGTTAACACATTCTAGATCAAAGGCTGTGCTTAAATCTTTAATCAGATCAGCCTGGCATGCTTGTAACACAGCCATGGTGTGCTAGCACAGTACCAGCCTGACTCACTGCTGAAACCTTTTAATGTTGTGCTCCCATATGGATAGATAGCCTGTGGGCCCTATCTTGCACTCAGCGCAATTGACTTTGTACACACGACATATGTGTCATTCCTATTTTGCACCCGCGCAAAGCGCGCTTTTCCCTCCACAGAAGCACGTCGCTAAACTAGTGAATGAACTTGGGCGGTTCAGCGCAAAAAAGGAGGCGTGTTCCGGCGCAAACAATCCCTGGTGCTAATTTGCTGTTCCATTAAACAGTTGCGCCACTGACCAGAAAAAACCTAGTCTAAAGTCAGTGGCGCGCTGCGCGTTGTTCATTATGCTATTTTAAGGGCGCGTGCTTGACCATAATGTATAGCGTGCACAACGCGCATACACTTTGCTCATGTAATCTACACAGATGCAACAGTTATTTTTGCAAATCATAAATTGTTACACTAAAAAAATATTAACACATGAGATGACGGAAATCATTGTGGTGTGCCTTACAAAAAAATAGGCATAAATCTAGCTTACAAATTATTCAGGCTAATTGTAGTAATTAAGGATCAGACCTATATATATATATATATATATTTGCCCAATAGTGGCAAGACATATATGTATATAAGGACATCTGACAAATCGGTTTGTCCATCAAGAACCGCTCCTGGCGTGTGCCTGGTAAATACGCCATAATCATAGCAATCCATAATGGAACTTGCGCACCTGCTTTTAAAGGGAATGTTGGATGCCGCTCTGATTGGTTTATTCATGTTACGCCCAAACCACACCTATGAATAATGAAACTACTTCAGACCAACCCATTTTAGATTTTAGAAGAGCCATTTATTCCGCTGGGAAAATAGCAATTTTCAGATCGTTAAAATAGGGCCCTGTGAGTGTCTCTCCGATCTGAGGCAGCATCGTATAACCGTGTGCCTTCACACCGCCGATAGTTGAATGGATTGACATTGAGGGCACAAAGACACGTGATGTATTTGTGAACAAGTTAAAGGGATAGCTAAC